>NW_024735145.1:255000-400000 GCF_018991925.1 Homarus americanus
TATTAGTGTACTGGTATGATTATTGGTTACCATCACCTATATAATTTTGAAGTGAGTCACGTAACATACCGTAACTAATGGAAGAAAATTAGTGTTTTTGCTTTGTTTTTTTTCAGACCCAAACTCTATACGGAACCTGACGATTATTGACACCACCAACACCTCTGTGAGCCTGGCGTGGCGAGTGCCCATTGAGTCCCTCTTCACTCATTATATTGTGAGGTGGGTGTTGTACCATTGAGTGTTATAACAGATTCTCTATTAACTTGACTACTGCAGAAATAGTCAGATATGTTAATTTTTCTTGAGATTTAAAGTCTACTAACATTTGTATGTTATGAATCTTGGTTGGGAAAATTTATGGTAATCATCAACCTACATGTTTACAAAGGAAATTCATGATTTTAAAAGTATTGTATTTTTAAATTATATTCATCAAGATAATTATTTATTTATTTATGGTCACTCGAACTTCAGGTATCGAACTGTTGAGACGTCTAATTGGTTAGAGTTACCAGCCATTAACACGACCTCAGCAGTGGTGGACAACTTACAGCCGGGAGAGAGGTACATAATCCAGGTTCGCTCCGTCTCTCACCGCGTGGAGAGTTTTACCCCGCAGGAAGTGGAACAAACTGTCCGTAAGTATCGAGTAGTTTACAAGACTCGTATCTGTACCGAGGATATTCCCAGGATAGGTATAACAGGGATGGGACGCATTATTATCTATTCTCCTATCCTTCCCACTACTATAACTGGACTCATTCATGTAAATAATTTTGTATATATTAGTTGTCATGTAAAATCTTGGTGAGCTCTCTCAAGACAGCTCCAAAATGTAGTCTTTGCATACTTATAAACTTTTTCCTGTGAGGGTGTTTAAACTACCAACTCCGGATCAGTTGACCCCTAAAATCCCACTTGGGTATGGGGTAAATACAGTAGTTTATTTGGGTGATAATCCCTATGTTACATGGGGTTGATGAAATGCAATTAGATGCAGCAAACCAAATACAGTCATCAGAGAAGCAGTGTATGGCAGCTTTGGTATTGTCAAGGGCAGTGTAAATCCCCTCGTCTGATTGTGTGTGTGTGTTTGTATTTTATGTTTACAGGGTATTTGTGTTTGTGTGTTTATTTATAAGAGAACTGCAATATATTATCAATATGACCGGGCAAGACATAACTTTTTAGGACTCAAAACCCAACATCCACACTGATCACTGGGCAGGTGTATAGAGCAATAGATGGGTGTGGCAGACTTAAACTTTTTTTCCTGAATAGATTATACATATCAGTAATTTATTTATGTCAGAGTTAGCCACGAAGCTATGTATAGATGCAATAATTTCCACAAACAATATAAATTTGGTTCCTTAATGATGATATTTCTACAGTCAACTTACCCTGGATAGGAACACTTGATAATATAATCACTCAGCATATCAATTATCTTTCATGTGCAGCATGAAATTATCTTTGGCATCTTTCAAGTAAGATAATCTGAGGATGGACATAAGTTTTTTTTTTTTTTAAGATGAGGTTTGATTCTTACAGAGATTATAGTTATTTCTTTCCTCTACAGCTCCTAACCCTGTGAGGGGGATTGAACATTATCTAGACTCCCAGAATATCACCTTTGAGTGGCCACGACCAGAGGGAAGGATTGATATGTACACTATTGTTTGGTGGAATGATCGCACACCAGATAGAAAGGTATGAACTGTTCTCATCACTCCTTCTGTCTCATAGCTTATGAGTGAATGTTGTACCCCTTCTTTCACAGTGTTGGGTTTTGTTACATTTCAGTTTATTACAGCACTTTGGACATTAGTGTCAATATTTTTCTAAAAATGAATATCTGATAACTAGACTTCCAGAACAAGACCATTCAGAGCACATTCTTTATATCTTCAGTGTGTCATACAATGTACAGTAGATGAAAGTGTGTGTTTTGGGAAGCAGAAGTCAGTCACCATTGAAATCATTTTTATTGTTCGTGCATTATACTAGATAGACTTGAGTCAGTAGTTGCCGTCAGACCTCGCAGTTAGGACTATCTTGCCCTGAATACAGTGTAGGCTTTCATATGGGTGTGTTACTGATAATACTCTAGTTAATACTCTAGTTTGATTACTGTATGTGAATTTTTTGCTCACAGAAATTAAAAGAAATACCTGGTAATCAAGCAACAGAAGGTATCAATCGTAAACTGACAGTTCTTATTGGAGAGCTGATGCCCGGAGAACTATACAACTTCCAGATTTACACCACAGCCCACGGGTTCAACAGTGAGAATGTGTCCATCTCCAGTAGGACAAGTAAGGGTGTTATATTTCAGCTCTATTTGATGTTCCTCTGTTTCAGCATTTTGTATATCTTATTACTGTCTCATGTTATGATAATTTGGAGGACCTGATTTCACTTAAAAAAATTCCAGCACATTACAGAAACAATGCAACATGATAGTATAGTTATAAGTCTTGTGATTACTTTAAAATATTAAGTTTCCCAAAGCATTTCGATTTGACGTTATAATTTGCCTGACCTGTTTTCACTTAAACAATGTGAAGTATACTTGTACAATAAACCAGCCACATTTTAATTTGGTTTTGATTTGCAGGACCTGTAATTACTTCGGATATGACGATTGTCAATCAGTTAGAAACGCCGTCCTTCACACTGCGCTACACACTAACTCCGGCAGATGTGGCGACCTTTGACACTTACAGGTTCATGTTGTCTGATCCAGCTATACCCGTAAAGGAGAAAGTGGCTACTGATGATGACAGGAAGGTAATAATATGTCAGCACTTATGTTAATGCTTTTGAATGCAAATATTGCTGAAAAAATTAGTTTCAATAATTTTGTTTGTTGTTGATGAATTGACTGTATTGTGTTGTGTTAGCTCAGAGAAATCTACTGAATTATACCTGAAAAGGGATGCATTTAGATGACTGAATGACCTGCCCTGTTGTGTAATTGGGCTTAGGATATTAGATATAGGATGAATCATGCATCCTTAGTTGATAATGCACACCTCAAAATGAATGAGAATAATTTTTTACATGTATGGGAGTCGTGTAATATCTGTTCTTTTAGCATATTGGTATCGTTTTGTTTTAACACCACTAAGAACAATTTCATGTTTTCAGATTGTTTTTAAAGACCTGGTGCCAGGCCGACTGTATAACATCACAGCCTGGACTGTGTCGGGAGGTGTGACAAGTCAGCCACTTGTACGCCAGGACCGCCTCTACCCGGAGCCGGTCTCAAACATCACAGCCACTTATATATCTGACACTGATATTACCCTCACCTGGACTAAGCCAAAGGGAGACTATAGTTCATTTGAGGTCAGTAATATATCTTAATTTCTTACATTCTTGTTTTTTAAGCTTCTGGTGAAGTGTGAATCATAAGAAACAAAATCAAGAAAAATCCAACAAAGAAAGATGCCTCACTGTTACTCCCACTTATTGCTGTACTTAATGGTGGAGATTCTCCTCATCAACTTATTGTTGCTTTTACAGGTACAGTACCTGATTGGAGATGAACTGATCACTAACCGCACCACCGACGACTCCATGACCTCCATCACCATCACGCGCCTTCGTCCCCATCGCAACTACACGTTTACCGTCCTCACACTTGCTGGCAGCCTGGACCGCATCATTGAGAGACGGTCCAAGCCGGTATCAGCCACATTCTCCACTAGAGAAAGCACACCTGGAAAGGCAAGAAAGACACTCTAGTACTGTGCTGCTCTGTTCACTTACTACCACCATATTTTGCCAACAACAAGATTTTTGTGTTTAAATTTGACTGTAATGTCACTTTACATTCTAATTACTTTTCACTTCATCACACCTCCACTGATAGTATTTACCTTATCCTTCAGCACACTTAAGACTTTATTCAAGAGTTATTATATTACTATAACTATAAAGATCATATTATTAACCTGTCAATAGTGTGAGAGACACAACAGAGAAAATCAAATAAATGGAAATTTTCTAGAATTTTGCAAATGATTCAATAAAATTTAAGAATATAATCAGTTTTTAAAAGAAAATATTTGTTTCTCATAGAAATGTACTGTAATCTGAATTCTGTATTGTAAACCAGCACTAAATGACATACTGGTATATGTTACAGTAATGAATAATATCAGTACTATCACAATAATATCCTTCATACTTTTAACTAACCTAACCTAACATGTTCTTTGTGTTTAGGTGGCCCAGTTTGCCGCAAAAGAAGTGAAGCCTAACAAGATTACCTTTAGGTGGTCATTACCTCCAGATGAACAAAATGGCATTCTCTTAGGTTTCAACATCAAATATGGAATAAAGGTATGACAATCATGACTTACTTTTTTTTTTGATACTTGGTAGAGTGTGAATGACATGTCGTACTTGATGTGAGAGCAAGTCAAAGTGTGTGTGACATCTGCAATCATGATAGAATATTTCTGATGAGAAAATACCTGGTTTACCTCACCTCGTCTAGAGTTTTATCAAGGTTAATTGTGTTCTCAGGTATGGCATTTCTTAATGCAGTACTAATTGCCTATTGTTTTCATTTCAGGGATCCCCAAAGACTAAAGATATTCACTTTGCTCCAGATGAACTTGAGGGAACTCTTACAGGACTTTCCCCTGGACAAACATATGCTTTTGAAATACAAGCAAGAACTAAAATTGGTTCAGGTCGTGTCAAGTACTTGGAGCAGGTGATGCCAATTTTGGGTAAGCAGCAGACAGCTTTCTTGATGTAATACCTTGAAATAAAAGTTCTGGTTCGCTGAGACGAGGAAGTCTCAGCAAATATATTTATACAGTGACCCCTCGTTTAACGAACGCCTCGGTTAACGAAATTTCGGTTAACTAACTGCCTTCCATAAGGATCTTCAATTCGGTTAACGAACAAAAATTCGGTTAACGAATTTCTTACGAACCGACCTCAACATGTTTTCGCTTGCACTGACCGGGCAACCAGCTTTAGTATCAGTCCGCCAATACATTAATCGGTTCTAGGGCTTAAATTCCTTACTATTTTAGTAAATATCAAGAAGTTTATACTATTCAATAATTTTAAAAGTTTAATATTAACTTTTTTAGTCATTTTAACAATTATTGAACATAATTGAAGGTAAAGAAACTAGTTTCTGGCGTGCCATCCAGCCTGTTAGTCTCTCTCTGTTTTCAGTGGAGGTAACATCTTGCTTGAGACTCTCTTCAACTAAACGCTTTTTTTCTGTGTTTTCAAGCAAATTATTGGTCATTTTGAAATATATGTTACATATGACAATATATAATGCAGTGCAGTGTTGATTTAAAGAAAATAATCTTGAAATACACCAAGAGAACTAAAATCTTATGGATGAAATGGTGCCATGGGGTGACTTCTCTTCCACCCCAATGCCTTTTCTTCTTCCTTCTCCTCCACCCCCATTCTAATTCCCATCATCATCATCATCCAGGAGCGTTCTACATACACACCTCAAAGTAAGTGAACTTTTCTACCATTTTTGTTGAATTTAGGAAATTTTCGGTGAGCTGGAACCAATTACCCAAAAACCCATTGAAACAATGGTTTCGGTTAACGAACGACCTTCTGGAATGGATTGAGTTCATTAACCGAGGGGTCACTGTACTACGTTTTTCTTTTTGATATGTTATTGAGTTTTAGGATTTAAAATTAACCCACATTAAACAATGACAGGCAGCTGTCTTGTGATAGTGCTTGTGAAGATTTTGCCCTTAGAAAGTCAAGGAGATACAGATTCTAAGCTTATCAGGTTATTTATGGTTTGACAAACATTGATGTTTTTTGTTAATTTTTCTAATCAAGTTTCCAGTTGGCTTCAACAATTATCCTCTATTTCTCCTTACTATCTTATTCATCATTTTATCAAACTACAGTGTCTATATTTAAACTTGTTGATTTAATTTTCTGCATCACCTTTTATTTTATCCGCTTTAATATTGTTTTACAGTTATACTGTACAGTATTATATAATTTTAAATATTTGTAATCCTTTAAACATTAAAAGAGAAACACTAACACTGATTTACCTTCCTCTTATATATGTGCAGTATGTTTTTGCATATATAAAGACAAAAGCTAAGGTGCTCCAGTGTTTCCCTTTTCCTGTGTGGTTTATATATATATATATATATATATATATATATATATATATATATATATATATATATATATATATATATATATATATATATATATAT
Source organism: Homarus americanus (assembly GCF_018991925.1). NCBI lineage: Eukaryota > Metazoa > Arthropoda > Malacostraca > Decapoda > Nephropidae > Homarus > Homarus americanus. The sequence continues at coordinate 261,252 of NW_024735145.1, forward strand.
ATATATATATATATATATATATATATATATATATTGTACTCAGGGCCGGCTCTAGTCTAGCTTCAGAAGCTAGGGCCGGCCCTGAGTACAATATTTTCTCCATTCTTCAGCCCCACCAGAACCCAGCCATCAAGTTTTCCCCACCGAGGTTTCTCGCACGTCTTCCACCATTCGTATCCGATATCGTAAAAATTACTTTTCCAATGAAAATGGACCAGTTATTGGATATACCATTATTGTAGCTGAGGATGACTCAAAGATTTCTAGAGGGATAGAGATGCCAGCTTGGCAAGATGTACAGAACTATAAAATTTGGCCGCCTTATCAGGTCAGTTAGTTCATATTGTGTTGTACTGTATATGTTGTTGATTATATATTGACTTGAGGGTTTTACTGTGTCTTTCTGTACTCTATGACTAGATAGATGGTTTGGAAATTATCAGTGGAAGAAAATTAATCTCTTTACAGTTTGACTTGGTTTTATTTATACTGGTAATGATGGCCGAAGGTATAATGCTTTGGAAATTAGTTTTTTCTGTTAGTGCCTTTTAAACTACATGATCTATAATAGATAATGAAATTTTACTTATAGGTATCTCAACCATACTACCCCTTCAACATCACATCTGTTGAAGATTTTGATATTGGCACTGAAAAGGATTGCACGAAACGTACTGACTTCTGTAATGGGGAACTCAAACCAGGAACCACGTATAAAGTCAAGATTCGTGCTTATACATCCAGGGACAAGTTTGCTGATACTTACTTCAGCCATCCCATAACTACTGGTAAGCCATTATTAATTACTTAGCTCTGAGTGTGTCTTAGGGTTTAATTATCTGTGTGTGTGGCATAGAAAATTAATGATTCTTTGAATGTTTTACCTTATGGTTTTACTGAGGAGTCACTGCTCTAGTGGGTGAATGGAAGGAAACTGCAGGTGTTAGTGAATGTGTTTGGAAATGTGTGCTTGGAAAAAGTTGATAAGTTGGTAGAAAATAAAAATAATTAAGGGAGAAGGTAAGACCAAGGCTATACAGTACAGTGGTCCCTCGGTTAACGAACACAATTCGTTCCAGAAGGTTGTTCGTTAACCGAAAATTTTGTTAACCGAAACCATTGTTTCAATGGGATTTTGGGTATTTAGTTCCAGCTCACTGATAATTACCAACAAAGTAAAAAAAAAAAGCATTAAAGTACACTTACTTTGAGGTGTGTATGTAGAAGGCTCCTGGTTGATGATGATGATGGGAATTAGAAGTGGGGGTGGAGGAGAAGAGAAGGAAGTGGGGGTGGAAGAGAAATCACCCCATGCTTGATGCCATCATTTCACCCATAAAATTTTAAGTTCACTAGGTGTAATTCAAGATTATTTTCTTTAAATCAACACTACACTATATATTGTCAATATGTTAAATAAATTTCAGATTGACCAATAATTGTACTGTAAAAACGTAAAAATACTCTGTGTTCAAGAGACCCACAAGCAAGATGTTTCCTCCTCTGAACAGAGATACAAACTGAGGCCTTGGTGGGTGAGTGAAGTGGCTGATGGGTGCACCAAAAACTAGTTCCCTGTACTGCAATTATGTTAAATAAGTGTTAATATGACTAAAAATTTTAATATAAAACTTGGAAAATTATTGAATAGTACAACCTTCTTGATATTTACTCCAATTTTAATGAATGTAAGCCCTAGAACCGATTTCTGTATTGGCAGACTAATCTTCCAGCTGGTGAGCAAGCCAAAGCATGTCAAAACATTTTCGTAAAAATTTCGTTAACCGAAATGAAGATTCTTATGGAAGGTAATTCGTAAACCGAAATTTCGTTAACCGAGGCGTTCGTTAACCGAGGCGTTCGTTAACCGAGGGACCACTGTACAAGGATTAGGTAAAGAATGTACCACAGGGAGGAGGAAAGACACTCTTGAACCAGCATTGTGTGTGATTTGTGGGTCAAGTAGGTTCTGGGGATGGGTAATTCAGGCTTGTGATGTGTGGGCTTGATGTGGAAGAGGAGGACCATATAATACATCTTGTAAAGTAGCAAGAATAAAAGATTGACAATGAAAGAAGGGAAAATATATAAACATGTATTTTCTCTCGTTTCCAACCAGCCTGCATTATGCGGGGAAAGGCTTATAAATGTCAAAAAAAGATAACCTGTCATATCTGCCTTAAACACAATACTTTATGTAAGTCACACATTTTTCGTCTCTGTACATTTACCATTACTGCATTTGTGTGTATGTTGATAATAGTCTTTCATTCATAAAATGTCTTACTAATTTTATATTTTTTTTTTTTTACTGTTTTTAGTAACAAAATTTCATAACATTTATCAAGAATCTTTTGGAAATTTTGTCATGGAAAGAAAATGCCAGACAACTATGGTTTAGGACACAGCCATTTGCTTTGGTTGCAGAATTTGAAAACGACTTGAGAAAGCCGTTGTTATTTGAGGAAACTTAATGTGTTTACTGTCTAGAGCAAAACATTACCTCTCTTGCAGAAACTGTCAGGTCCAATGTGGTGTTGGCGGTGGCTGTCCCTGTGCTTGTCATTGTGCTGGTGGTGGTGGTGGTGATGATCATGAGGCATCGCAGAGTGTGTCTCTTCCCCAAGAAGGCAATGGACACAAGTAGAAAAGATGGTGACTTGCACTCCCTTCCTGAATCTCTCATTGAAACAAGGTAAGAGCTGTACAGTGTTTAATGATGTGTACACTAGAGGAGGAGGTTACTCGTAATATATGGCTTCCCTGACCCCCCCCTCCCCTCTCCATCACAGTCTCCCAAAAATTATTAACTTCTGTAAAACTTAACCCCTTGTGTACGGGTGTATCTTTGTGCGGGATAAAATCGTCTATCATTACTGGGAAAATGGGAAGAAAAATGTACCCATAATATGTATAATTTAACTCACCTTTAATGTGCTGTCAAGGCCACCTACCCATTTTAATAACACTTTATTAAAACTGACTTCCACTGATGTAAACTAATGGTGATTTTATTCTTTCAGTCGACCAGTCAAACTGAAGGACTTTGCAGCACATTATAGGTTTATGGCTGCTGACTCAGAATATCACTTTTCTGAAGAGTATGAAGCACTCAAGCATGTTGGGCACGACCTCCAGCGGAATGCTGCTGATGTACCTGTCAACCGACCTAAAAATCGATTTACTAATATTCTTCCATATGACCATTCTCGCTTCAAGCTGCAGCCCACTGATGATGAAGAAGGCACTGATTATATCAATGCAAATTATGTACCAGTAAGTTTCTGTACATATTTGTATGTACAATACAGTATGTATATTTTGTCTGATGAACTGTATTTCTGGTATTCATTTTCTTTTTCATATTCCATCCCAATAAATGTCATGGTTTATTTAACTTACATACACTTTGTTTATATTTACACAGTGTCTTCATGTCTCCATAAGCTTTTGAGGTGTTTGATAAACATATCCCAATTTTATTTGTCATAACGTGTGTGTGTGTCTTTTCAGGGATATAATTCACCAAGAGAATTCATAGTGACACAGGGACCTTTACCATCAACGCGAGATGACTTCTGGAGAATGTGCTGGGAGAGCAACTCACGAGCTATAGTCATGCTTACACGATGCATTGAAAAGGTAGATATACAAGCATTGCAGACTTATTCATCAGAATCAATCAGGTGTAGATAAACTGGTGGAAAATGACCTTACATCAACTGAAGATGCTGACCTCAGGAGTGTCTTCTTTATATCTTGGATGGTGTATTCATCAGCTCCAGAATTTTCATTGTCATGTTCGTCCTGAATACTATTAGAGATGTGATCATAGACACTCATACTCACCAAAAGTGCTCTCAATCATCAACTGGTATTTTAGTTTAAGAGGACTTTTAATTTGTACATGTATTGTGATAGATGTTGGACTGTGTTTGTGGAATTGGGTCTTAATGTACAGCTATAATGGATGTATTCGCTCACTGTGGACTTTGTTATCTTTCAGGGTCGTGAAAAGTGTGACCACTATTGGCCCTATGATACTCAGCCCGTGTATTATGGAGACATTCAGGTGACCATCCTCAATGAGAGTCAGTTTCCGGACTGGAATATATCAGAGCTTAGAGTGTGCAAGGTAAGGGTTAAGTGGTATTAGGAAACCCAAGTAACATTCTCCTCCTTGTACTGAACCTAACACAACTCTTTTTTTTTCAGCCAATATTGTAGAATGTTGTTCATTTTTCTCTTTGGAAAAATATCTGATACTGTACTGTATAAGGTTTTATCTATTTTTAATATCTGAATTTCTCACTTACATAGAATCATAATTAAACACTTCCCATTATATATCTCTTCCATTGGTATGTGCCTTACCCTTGGTTGTCTTCTGATCCCATAAACAGCCTAAATTTAGTCAGTGAACAGACTGATAAGTGCCTTGAGCCATAACCCACCATGTTAATTTTTTATTTATAATACTGTATTAAGTCAAAAAGTTTTTATTATAAATTTTATCACTTTATTTGAATTAAATGTTGAAGGCATTTTACAAGCTCTTACTGTTATTGCTGTTGTCATGTACTTCATAATTAAGAAATGCTAATACAGTTTTTCTCCTGTAGGGAGACATATGTCGAGTTGTCCGACACTTCCACTTCACTACCTGGCCAGATTTTGGTGTTCCTGAGCCGCCTCAAACACTTGTTAGATTTGTACGATCATTTAGGGAGCGAGTCGGCCCTGACCAGAAGCCCATTGTTGTTCACTGCAGGTGAGTCATTGTGCTGTACTTGTAAGTAGAGTAGAGTAGTGTTGAGTAGAGTGGAGTAGAGTAAAGTAGAGTAGAGTAGAGTAGAGTAGAGTAGAGTAGAGTAGAGTGGAGCAGAGTAAGCACCTCACAGTACAGTATACTGTATATTTTAATGGTACCTGTAGGAACATTTACAAAAATCCTTCAGACTAATATTTTCTGTGTTGAGAATTAATGAACTGATATTAATATGAATCAACATTTATAAATATATTTTAGATCAGAAACAGAAATGGTCTTCGAATTAGATATTAATATGTTTAACTCCATCCAATGAAAAGAAGACACATCTCAAACTTACAGGAAACAAAGAAAGTTAGTGGTCCAACTCGTGTGACTTTATTTCAAGGTTCATTAACACAAATAATAACCTAAATGGTATCTTTTTCTCCAGTAGGTTGAGTAGTACAGTACCTATCCTCCTGTAGTTAAACATAATTCTAATTTTACAGGCCCAAAGTTTCTCTTACCATACAGTGTGTTATAGTATGGCATTGTTCACCTTCCTCTCCATTAAATATTTTTTTGCCTTTATTTCTTTTATTTCTTTATTATTTATTTAGTTTTTAATTTATTTTATTTATTTAATGGTAGTTTTTTAATTTATGTTATTTATTTATTTAGTTTTAAGTACATGTTTCATGGTAGTATTTGCCTGAATTTACAAGCCGTGTAACCTTCATGTGTATCATCATTTCAGTGCTGGTGTTGGCCGGTCGGGGACTTTCATTGCCTTGGACCGCATTCTGTTCAGCCTCCGCACCTGTGACTACGTGGATATATTTGGTATTGTGTATGAAATGCGTCGTGAGCGAGTATGGATGGTACAAACAGAGCAGCAGTATATATGTATACATCAGTGTCTTCTGGCTGTGTTGGAGGGAAGAGAAAATGAACATTCTGTGACTGAAATCCACGACAACCAAGGATTTGACGGTGAGTTCTGAAGAAGGTGTTGTACAGTGACTTTATCTTTCATTTCTTGGGTATAATCTCATACATAAAGATTTTATATAATTTCTGAATATTATTTTGATGTTTTTTTTTTTTTCATTCAAACAAATATACTATTACTGAGTATTTGAACATCTTTACAAAATGTGAAGAAATCAGTACAGTATTAAAGTTTTTGTAGAAAATAAGAACCTTTGCTTCACAGGTGCAGTAGTTATGTCTTTGTAGCTGAATATTAAGGAAATAGCATTGAATTATTTAAATATAAATATTCTGAAACTTGTTTCATTGGTAGTTACAACAAAAATTAGCATAACTTGTATTCTTGGGAGATTTTTAGACCACTTTCTTACCCGCTAATTTGCCCTCTGTACGGACGTAGGGGTGAATAGAATGGTGATGTCTGGAGTTGCCTCAAAGAAAAGATGATATTCTTTCCTTCTGCTGCTGCCATACCTGGGTATTTGGCATGTTTTGTGGCGTGTACCCTTGACTAGCAAATTGTCAGTGGCGCTAGATAGTTAACAATTATGTCTCGTTGTTCCCTTGATAAACATACTGTGTAATTCATAATAGATAGCTCAGTGTTATATCAGTTGCAGCTAGTCGCTGACGAGCACACGGTAGATGATTAGCGTTTACATCAAGCATCATTGTTCCCTCGCTTTTTAAACTGTATCATTGGCTGTGGTCCATTAATAGTTATGTCAAACTTATTGTTGTTATGACTAGCACATTGTGGCAGTGGATAGTTGACCCTTAAAAGGCAGCTATCATCAGTGGACGTTTGCTGTAGGTACGGTGGTCATCATCAGTAGATGGTTCATGTTCCTTCCATTCCATTTTTGTGCAGATGAGGTGGAGTAGGGAATCCTGAGCTGTCATTTAAGGGTTAATATTTTTTCCATCATTCTTGTAGTAAGAGAGCAATGTGGACGGTTGTGATGATGCTTGAAATATAAGACTGTTATGCTGACTTACACAGATGTGCTGCCGATGTTCACCTGATAATCTGTAGTGTTAACATGTACGTGTTCACTGTTGATAGAGCATAGTACACTATTAATAAACCATTAATTTATAGTTCCATAACATAACTTTACAGTGTGCTCCTAAATAAACTAAATGGATAAAAGAACTCACTTACCACAGCTGAAGTATTGTAAACACTTTATGTGAAGGCTTACAGATGTGACAGTAGTTGGTTGGAAATTGCATGTCCACACAGCATGAACTGTATCATATTTATTTTAGTAAGTACCCTGTATTTAAGAAATTGTAGGTAACTCAGTCAAAGTTTTTAATTGGTTTGTTTTGGGTTAACTCTGTATAGCTTGAGGTGTACTGTATCGGTTCATTCAGTAACATTATTTTTCAATCTGTGTTGGATACTTTTTAAGTGTTAAATTGTGTTTTGTTTATAATACAGTAATTGATGACATCCTGTTTAAACTGCAGAGGCAAAGTCCTCAATCACTCTTGATAGAGGTGGGAAGGTCTGACAGACACTTACCAGTAGTTTTTTGCTCACGGATAATTACTATATCATACAAAAATGCAGTGGCATAGGGAATTACATGAAATAGTCACCAGCATTAAGTAGTTCTCAACTTACATGGAATGATATCATACCTGTTAAAGTTATGGGATCATCATCAGTGTTTTATGGCCATTCTCCATGCTTGTGAGGGTTATCTGTGATTACTTGATTATTAAATGTTCAGGCTACAACCTTTGTGCCCTGTACTTACTGCAAACATGATTATTATTTGTGCCTTCAGCTGTTTTGTTCAATAACTAAAGAAATTAAGTTGTGAAACTCCTGCTTTCCTTTGAGATTTCTGTACTTTTTGACCGACTCCTTACAAAGTGGCAGAGACATAGTGTTAATAGGTAAATAGATTAGATTATAAAAAGAATGGCTTTGTATCAGTGATTTATGTGCAGTGTGTCTTACCAAGCATGGAATTTTTTTTTTTTAGTTTACACGTTAGAAAGACCTGTATGACAGACCAGTTAAAGATTTTTCCTTCATTCTAAATTTTTATTTTGATCTTGTATAAAAATAACACTTTGATGTTGTGAGAACTACTTGTAATGATTTGCATACTGAGTTAAAACTTCTTTTAGCATGAACAGTTAATGGTTGATCTCATTCTCAGTATTGTGTATGACACCTGACCTGTATTCTCTTGATACATAATTTATTACTCTTTCATCAGTAGATACACTATAATTTTTGGTGGAGTTTGAGTACAGTATACAGTACACTTGTTGTAAGCTGCAATACAGTGTTTTGATCTTCAATCACAAAGGGCCTTAATGGAAATAAGCTTCTGATGGTTTTGTTAGCTATCCTTGGTGAAATTGCCTTACTGTTTACCATTGTTTTTATACCCACACATTCCTTCATGGTCTCTGTACATATGGAATGTTCCTCGCCTTTCAGGCAACTCGGTACATGTGGCAACATTACAGTGATAGTCAAGGATCCCCAACTGTTCACGGTCATATTAATTGTCTCTTGTCTTTATAAACACTTCATAACAGTATATTTACCTATGTGACAATAACTTCACATTTAATTTTAATTTAAATTTATATATCTGTGTTATATGTTGTTGGACTCTGTTGTACCCGCCATCCCCTAGTTGGGGTACCTTGACTCTGCAGCCTTACCACATGTACTGAGTCACCTGTGAGGCAAGGAACATGTGAACAACTGTACATTGTATACCCACATTGTCTATATATATCTAAAGCAATTGTAAACCAGTAAGAAGATTTTACTGAATATGTATTATCAATCTTTCTTATTGTCATGCATGATATTATGATTCCTTTTTTATCCTCTACAGATGATGAGGGAATAGCAGAGTCGGGCATGTGACAGGAGGCCTATGGGCTGCAACCATTACCAACCTATGTAAATTTAGATTTAAAATGACTACCACAGTCTAGTTGCTAAGTAGCTCCTATGGAAAGTGATGTTTAAACTAACTTATGAACTCCCAATTAGAACCTGTAGAAATTGACACCTGGCATCCTGGGTTACGTGCCCTAGAGAGTAGTAGGATCTGGTAATACTTAACAATGATGGTTGTGTGTTAGTGATTAATCTAGTGCGAAAATATATGGAAAGAGAAATTTACAAATGTAAATACTCAACTTTACCAGTAGATTTGACAACCTGTACTGTATAGTACTATAGACAGATACATGCAGTGTTAATATTTAATCTCTACTGGTGCATGAAGGAAATTTTACCAGAGATATAATTTCTAGGAAATAACTCTACCTCTTTAAACATTGAAATATTATAGTGATGACTGATGCCACAGTTGTTGAGCACTTGTGGTGAGACGGGTGCATCACTGTATGGGTACAGTACTTACGTGAGGTGGTCACTTCAGCATCACCTGTGCAGTAAAGTTGCATCTGATGCTAAAAGACAATATATGATAAAATTACTGACTTGGTAATCATGGAAATAACATGTACCTCGTGCCATTTTGTCTCAGAGTTTGTCCGAGTGTTTATATGACAACTCACAAAGACTTAAAAGGAGAAACGTGAATCCGTCCTTATGTATTTGTAGTAATATTTTATTTTGTATTTTTTCCCTTCATATTATAGTTATTTTTTATATATACTTATATAATTTTGTCTATTTTGTATTTTATCTAGCTTATGGTGTTCTACATAGGTTGTTATAGAGACACATTTAATCTAAAATATACTGACGTGTGTTACAAGAGATTGTTGATAATTCTCTTGTATTTTTAGCTGCTGTCTCTTGCAGGTCTACCTGGGGTATATTATTCCAAGAAGCCATAAGTTGATGAGTAAATTATGGGTCACTGTTATGTGATTAAATTAAGAAGTACTGTACCTACAAGTACTGTACACTTCCAAGCATCTAAGAAATAAGTTGATCAAAGGACTGCCATCATCCCTTTATTTCTTTTTACACATGTTCTGTTTTCTTACACTCAACAGTTGATGACTCATCCACTTAAATAATAACTAAATCAACATGGTAAATCATTTAACTATTGTTGTGATCAATTCTTCCAGCTTCATTAATACATGTTGAGTCTTTGTACATGTTGTCTCAGACCTTTCCTGAAACCTTCTACACTTGTCCTGGATAATTCTCTTTAGTTATTTTCCCCTTTTCTTAGATGTTTTTGTATCCCTTGATTTATCTTCATACAGAGGAAGATGTCTGAAGATAATGGATGAAATAGAATAATCAAAGATGTGAAATAAACAAATATTTATTTTGGCTTGGTGCTCAAAATTCTGGGAATGATGACAACTACCGATAATATCTGTTTTATGATTCTTTAAATTTCATTCAGTAGTGATTGAATATCTTCGCTGAAATGCAATTAAACAATTTAGTAAATGTCATGACAACATATTTTGAGTGACATAATTTATACAGTGTGTCTCCATACCGTAAGTTGGCAGCCCATGTAATCATACCCATAATTGTATGTATTTTTAACTGGTGAAAATTTTAATGATAATCTCATGTGTTGGTGTAAGTCCTGGCTGGTGGCACAACTGCACGTGAGATGTTGATTTTTTTTGTGTGTATGGGGGGTGGGGAGGGGGTAATTTCATATATCAGTATCTAGTCCTTATGAGAAATGGTAAATGAATGGGACCATGGTTGAACGACCCTCTTTAGTTGTGCTGTACTCTTGCCAACAAAGGTCCTATCGTCCTATCACCTCACTTGCCTCTTCTTGAACCTAGAGTTTCAGAGACCTCACAGGTTTCTGAATCTCTAGGTTCATGAAGAGGCAGGTGAGGCAACATTACTCTTGTGGGTGAGTGTACATTATTTATAGAAGTATACGTACTTATTTTGTACATGAGTTTAATACAATGGGTTGACTATTGTATTTATAACTGGAACTGTAATTATTATTATTATTATTATTTTAGAATTGACTACACAGTATGTATGTATGTACTTTATAAGGCCCTTGAGTGAGGACAATGGAATCTGATAGAATCACTCATTAAACCACAATTTCACTTGAGATCAAAGGTTCCCAGTATAGTGGAGAGTTACTGGCCACAGCAACACAAACTGCATGCAAGGCGAAATAGGCAGAGGATGATGCCAACCTAGAAAAGCTGTCATTTTATTTTCTCTAGAACAGAAGGTTGAACTAATCAACCATTTAAATTTTCATGACAGAGCAGAGTAAATATCACTGCTGAGGCTTGTAGAGGGATGTGTAGTGTTTCTGGGTGTTGTACAAGTGTAGGATAATAATTTATGACCTTTAAAATCCCTTATTTCTTTATAAGAAAAATTTATTTTTGGGAATATACAAGAATGTCTTTGGAGCACACACACACACACACACACACACACACCTGTTTAAGAAGTTAACTTTGCCTAAGAATAATTTAGCAGAGAACATGAGCCTGCAGCACTTAATTGTGTTCTCTCTCAGGGGCCTACTGTATACAGTATTCACTTGAATTCAGAGGACACATGATTCATATAATATGAGGCATCCAGTGTAGCACGGACTAACTTGTCACCCCTTCGAAAATCTCTTTTCTATCTTGCTAAAATTTCCCAGGCTTTATCTTTTGATCAGACCATTGAAATATAAGGTAGTGTGTTCCACGTAATGTGGTTAGAAAAGTGCCAGTCTGTAGTGAAGTTGTAAAACTTTAGGTCGTTTACTCAAAATTATGTTTTCGTTAGTTTGTCTGTGATGCACTAGATGCCTTATATGCAGGTAATTTCTAGGGAACATGAAAAGATCTGAGTACTTTCATGATTTTTCACATCTTTGGGGAGTACAGTACAGTCATGTGCTCCCTAAAGATGTGAATAATCATGAGAACAATTGGATATTTTTGTTTATGGTTCCTAGTGGTTACCAGCCTTGAACATGTACTGTATATACTATATGGTACAGTATACTGTCGTCAAAATACCATCTATGTATCTAAGACTGATCAATGTCTGGATTGTTGACTGTTGTTGTAGGAGGCAATAGTTCTCAAGATTTTACTTTTGAATATTCTCATCTTTTAATGTAAAATGTCATATAAAATTCGTAGCATATATTATGCTTTAAACTGTGTAACATTTTTCATACTAAGTGTCAGATTACAATGTATAGAACTGATTATCTTTGCTTTTTTCTCTGATTTTGCAAATGCTTTCCTACCTTGCACCAATGTTAATTTTTGTATAGTTATAAACATCTGTCTGTGGACATGTAATAAAAGTAACAAAATTAAAGTTTAGAATCCTTGTAAATTTATTTAATAATGCAATTAACAGGTTTGCATCAGCTTACCTCATAAGTTCGCTCAATGGAAAAAGGTTAAACCTAAGTTTTATATTTTTCATATAATCTTAAAGTGAAGTGTTCTGTGTTGCTAAAATGTGTGTTGTATATATAGTTGTATTTTTATACACAATATTAATGTAAATATTTTTGTGTACAGTAAATTGTCTGGATGAAAGATGAGACATTTATATTGACTATGAATGACTTCCTGAACCTCACTGATATAAAGTTGTATTTCTTGACAATTCATTAAAATCAGATGAAATTTAAAAAACTTTGAAAAGAATCTGCTTCATTGAATGATGCTGATGATTGACTTAAAATAAACATAATGGTTTATTTTACATAAGAAGAGCTAATACTACTGTATTTGATAAAATTACTAGTACAGTATTTCAGTAAACTGTAGATGCTGATGCAGTACAGTATATAGGAAAAAAATATAATTTCTGATCCTTGACAGGGAAATCTTGCTGCCTCTGTCTCACATTGTGTATTGTTTTTAACTAGTTTAACTTATTTTTCATTCTGATTACTGAAAGTTATGTTTACAAGAAATTAAATGAATTTGGGTGTTTTTATGGTATATTTTATATATGACTCATTGTATAATAGTATATACTGTACTGTATTATCGACTTCACAAAGCCTGTCCATTATCTCTTTGTTTAACTCTGGGTAACCTAAAGTTGAACATATACTCACATGTATATAAGATCATATTTATAGATCTTGTTAACAATGAAAATGTTACTGAGAATATTTGTTTCTTTGAAATATCCCAAGTGTTTAAGTTGTTAACTCTTCATCATTTTAATGTGAGATTCTCTACAATATGAACCATGGAATGTAGAAAAAATTGCACCAGAAAAAAAGCCGGAAAAATTTTAGAACGTTTGTTACTGAGATTTACTTAGTTATATAAATGTCATAACATAAAACATTTATTACCTCTAACTAAAACATTCTACCGTATGTAGTGAAAACTCGTACATAAATGAATTACAAAATCAAAAATGTCACATTCCATATTATTGTTTAAGATTTCCAACAAATGTTATAGCCAGTGCCTTGCAAAAACTCTTGGACTGACTTGCGGTCCTGGCAGAGGGTCTTCAGCCTTGTCTGGAGGTTCTTGTAAACAAGTTTTTGGCACTTCCTGGGTGGCTCAGGTCAGCTTGGGTTCATTGGATGGAATACCAAATAGTTGGGTGGCTGTGCCCAACCAACCTTGTAGTAGAAGAAGTAAAGAAAGCTTTGAAAGGAATGAGTGTTAGTTACAAGACTAGCGAGGTCTTCACATGTCTACTGTTCATCTTGTTAAACTTATTGTGAATAATTACAACAGGATAGTTATACTGTATAATGTAGATATGTTTGGCATCTTTAAATCCACTGACAAATCCTAAAGTAAAAAATGAACATGATGTATTTTTGGTGTAATTAATAGATAACATGTATGTGTAATAAGACCCATAGTGCATTACGGTATTGAACATACGTATGGTACAAATATTAAAATGGCAATGTATGAAAACAAGAAGTTCGGAGGTGATGAAAGGAGATAAAATAGAACAAGATAAAGAAGAATAAGGAAGAGGATAAGTGAAAGAAACAAGTAGATAGATACAATAAGAATTAGAAGGTTAAAGAAGAAAGCAGAAGAGTAGAACTAAGAAGAAAATGTAGTTTCGAAATGGAACGAAAAGTGAAAAATATACAGTGTTAAAATAAGAAGCGAATAGAAGATATATAAAGATAAAAAGCAAACAAACAATTGATAAAAAGAAACAAAAACTAACTGAGAAAAAAATTAAACGAGAAGGAAAAATCAAGTAAAACAAATTAACCAGGAAAATTGTCTTGAAAACATTTTTTACAACTGTACAATAAATTAATATTCTCCACTATTTTCTTACTCTTTGGGATTCTTGTGTTGGTATTTTATGTTGTTTAAAAAAATTTCGCATTTATTAGCCAAGTGACATTATAAAACAGCATAAGAAAAAATTTACAGTATATATATTAACTCGTCAGAAATATATTGTAGAGAATATAATTTATCCAACTTTCTACATTGCTCTAAAAAACATGTTAAGTAACCATTTAGTATTGTAAAGTAATGTGTGGACTAAGTTTACTACAGTAATATGGTTCCTTGGAGCTCAAAACTCACCTGAAGATCTTTCCCTTCCCCTGACACTACCGGGGGGGGGGGAATCATCAGGTAATCCATTGTTTATTATTCATCTTGCCATTTTAAATTTTCGTTCCATATTTATTAATCACTATTATAACGTAGTGGTAACGGTTCTCAGCCAAACCCTTCTCGGTGATCCATTGTGGTCACGTCTTCGTAGTTGGGATCATCGTCATCAGTAGAGGAACGTGGTGACCGTCTTGCCCGATGAAGTGGTAATCAAATTCCCACTTATTTCTTAATATTTTGACCTCACAGTGACCTGACTCCCCCTACCTGGCCCGGGTCACGTCATGTCCCCCCGTGTGGTGTGCAGGTGTCACACCCGAGGAAGTTAATTAACTGACACGTGGCGAATATGATAAAAGTAAAATAAGTAATGCGGGATTTCTTGATTTTGGTTTAATTTAATACAAATCACTCAATATCTCGTATAAAAATTAATTAAAAAACGTTCACTATGATTCCGTTTGATCTTATACATATATATATATACATAATACATGCAGTATGGAAAATTTTCTTTTTAATCTGGGCTTATTGCCAAGTCTAATGAAGCATCACCCTCATCTGTTGTCTGGTTCCCGTTAGTTATATCATTTGGCGCCATAAGTCTCGTCAGCATGGTTATGGCGTCACAACTATCCTATCAATGTTTAGAGTACAGTATTTAAACATGGCCGCCGGGAGATTCGAGTTGACGTCGATGGAGGAAAGTAAGTGCAATTTAGTGTCTGGAGCAGGTGTTGAGCAATCAGGGGATGCCAGAATAAGAACATAAGAATGGAGGAAACTGCAGCGGGCTATTGGCCCATACTGGGCAGTCCCGTTTACACCCAACCCCTATTGCTTATATAAGCATCCAACCTATGTTTGAGGCTATTCAGCGTATTCGAGTTAATGATGATATTTGGTAACTTGTTCCCAAGTACAGTGTGTTAATTCTTGAAAAAGTTTGAGGTAGTAGGAGGCCTCTGATGTTATGTGGTGAGCTTGCTTGATGGTGTTGAAACCGGATGATACCATTATGCCTGTCTATTAACCAGCATCAGGTCCCTTCCCCCACTCTACTGCCCGGTGTGTGGTGAAGTGACGTAACCACTGCAAGAATCATAAAGATGTGGACCTGACACGGGGATTATTTTACCCTTCAAAAGACTGTTTTACCTTACAAGGCTTCCCCGCTGTGATGGAGGTTACATAACTTCCCTCCCCACCCTAATCCTATGCTCAAGTTAAACTCATTGAATATATGAAGAGTCAATTATGTTCTTTCCCAATTGTTATATAATATATTGATACACTTAAGGACTTTAATTATTGAAGTATAGAACACAACAAATCAATACTGTAAGTACAAATAATATGATTGGAAGTGTAAAGTAGTAGTATTAGGCCTATAATGTACATTCCGAGAAATAAATATTGTCATGCCAATCATACTTCTCGTAACCAAAATCAACAGTAATACAGTAATAATATTATTCTCATGCACCAATTGTATAAGATACTTGAGGTTATCACCGTATTCTTTGATGACATGTTTTGGAATATAAATTTCATTGATCATCTTCGAATTTTAACCTGTGGCTAAATGTTATACACAGGTAGGATTTTGTCTGGAAGGAAACTGAATGGCAGGATTATGTCCATTTTTTCTTTTTGTTTTTTTTTGCGTGGAGATAGACCGGTGATATTTTTTGTCCACTTATTTTCGTGATCGGATTTTTTAGGCCATTGGAGAAAACGTGTTTTATAATGTGTTAGTATCGGGACCGTTATGCATTTCTGTATGTCAGGTCACCTTAGGGATTTGACCCAGGACAGGTGTTGGTCAGGTCAGGTTGGAGATTATGAGTGGAGCTTAGGGTTGAGCGGCCAATCACAGCGAAGGTTGGACCCCCCAAATTTTTAACGTCTTTTCATCACCAGAGAATAAAAGGGGTCGGACGGCGATCACAACCATTCATTTACTTGGTGACCACTGAAGTAAGACATTTCCTCACCCCTGCTCTCTCAAACCGCAGTGATGGACTACGAAGATCTTACTCTCGAAGATTTGACTCCAGTGGCAGACTTTGGCGAGGTTGCTGACATAGATTTCACTGATGTGAAATGCGAATTGAAGAATCTACTACAAGAGACTACCCAGGTTCGGCATAACGTGAGGGCGGAGTTGGATAAGATGAAGGACTTTTCCAAAGTGTGCCCGAAGCCCACTCGAGCTTTACCCAAACCATGTGACGATGTGAAAAATAAGGTGGATGTTAGAAGTGTGTACATTGGCAGCCTTGATGGTAACATTACCGAGGAAGACTTGGTAGAACATTTCCAATTGTGCGGTGTGGTAAAGAGTGTTAACATTCAACGTAAAACCAGTGGTAAATCTAAAGGAAAGGGGTTTGCCTATATCCTCTTCAAGGACAAATTTTCTGTGGACTTAGCGTTGACTTTGAACGGGTGTGCGTGTAAAGGTGTTAAGCTGAAAGTGGAACCCAAGAATACTGACGCGAGCACAAGTGATCGTCAGTTCAAGTGCTCCAGCAAGATGAGACGACACAACCAATCTGCTGGGAACCGCAGACTTGCTCTTGTTCCCTCTCAGTGATCAAGAAAAACGGCCAGGCTCTTGTGGTTCAGGAATAGTCTTTGTCTATATATAGCTATAAAAGCGCTGCAAATTGTATTATGTGTACATTATTGTATGATTCATGGAATGTTATAATAGAATAAAAAAAATTAAGTTTACTACATTATATGTTTACCCCCCAAATCCCACACTCCATGCACGAAATTGGAACAATCTGCCGGAGCGTTGTGGTGGCCCCAAGTGTGAGTTCATTCAAAGCCGATCAGTGGCGAAAAAGATACAAGTACATTGTATGCCTGCACTGAGTAAGTAAACAAGGGCGGATCCAGAGAGGTCCAGACCCCGCCTTTTCAGAAAATTCCAGTACTTTAATGCAGTATTGTAAGCAGGCATTTTTGTAAATTAAAAAGTAATTTCCATTGACCTCAAAATATCCCCAAATATCAAGCGTATATGGCTTCAAAATGGCCTCAAAATATCTATGATATTGGTCAGATTTAATAATAATAATAAACAAATCTGGGGTCTTGCATCGTTCCCCCAGCTGGGTGGGTTCCCTCTGCTCGCCATGTCCCCCCCACTCAAAACTTCTTGGACTCCCCCTTTTGATATTCCTGGATCCGCCCCTGGTAGGGATACATAGTACCTACACTAACTACATTTTTACCAGCACTGTATGTTCATGCTCAACCATAGGTGGACTTTTGGTAAGATTTTATAGAAATTCTTAGCTTTCCACTTCTGATAGTAATTTACACACATGGTCCCTGATCTCTCAAAGAGTAGGTTAAGTAAAGTTTGTATACGGAAAATAAAAATCCTACCACTTCCTCTACAATATAAAACTTTTATTATTAACAATTGAAACAAAATAAAATTATATTGGTTAATAAAATTTTCAGTAGAGTAATGAATTGTTGTGAAAATAGGTGTTTTAAATTTGTAAAGGGTCGTAGTGCCAGCCATTGACACAGGATACACCGTTTGTTTACCTTCAACATCAGTGATAAAACTTCTTGACAGCAAGTCCCGTGACACCCATGACCACCCTTGACACGGCTTGACTTGTGCCTTGTCTGTGATGTGACGTGACCGCCAGGAACATCATGTCCAAGGGAGATGACGATGGGTGGAGGGAGAGACTTGGTATAGACTTTCATATAGAATTATCTGACTCCGACATCGAGGACGACCTCTGTACCTCCAGGGGTGAGGACAAGTCAACAAGGGCCTTCTTCAAGTAAGTGATTGTTCCTTCATATAATAAGTAATACTGTATATGTAGATTTCCATGTCGATAATACTAACTAGAAGATAATATAGATAAGAGTGATAGTCCGTATTTGTGGTAGTCAATTGGTCCTGCAGGTTCTGTATTTTGAAACTTTTTTACTGTGTAATTTGTGTGATAATTTATTGTTGTTGATGGCTGTATTAAGGAGTTTAGGTGAAGAACACAAGTATGTTTAGATGGAACAACTGTCAAACGTGTTATTATGGGGTTTGTCAGAGTGAAATTGTTGCAGTGTTGTAAAAGGATCCTTGACAAATACAAGTCACCATCTACTATCACTCTTCTCTGGGTATATAAGTGATGCTGTCTTTTATAATCAGTAACTGTATAATATAATGCATACAGCCTTAACAACATCAACCTAGAGAAGTCGACTTGTGAAAGAGACCTAGGGGTACTTGTAAGCCCGGACCTACGGCCTAGAAAACAGTGCGTTAATGTTCGAAATAAGGCAAACAGAGTATTGGGTTTTATATCTAGAAGTGTAAGTAACAAGAGTGCAGAGGTCTTATTGCAACTATATCTTGCACTAGTCAGGCCGCACCTCGATAATGCGGTTCAGTTCTGGTGCCCCTATTATAGAATGGATATAAATTCACTAGAGTCGGTGCAGCGAAGAATGACAAAAATGATTCCGGGACTTAGAAACCTTCCATATCAGGATAGGTTAAAGAAACTTAACTTGCATTCCCTAGAAAGACGAAGAGTGCGGGGAGATATGATAGAAGTATTTAAGTGGGTGAAAGGAATCAATAAAGGGGATATAGATAGAGTTCTTATAATATCCGAGCAGGATAGGACTCGGAGCAACGGATTTAAGTTGGATAAGTTTAGGTTTAGGAGGGAGATAGGAAGAAACTGGTTCACAAATAGGGTGGTGGACGAGTGGAACAAGCTTAGCAACTTTGTAGTAAGTGCGGGAACTCTGGAAAGTTTCAAAAGGAGGCTAGATAGATTCATGGATGATAGGGAGTGGTAGTAACTCTCGACAGGAGCTGCCATGCACAGGCCAACCGGCCTATTGCAGACTCCTTATTTTCTTATGTTCTTATGTTCTTAATATTCAGGGTAGGAGACAGTGCCACTTGTTACTAGATGGTTATGTAACCTGAATTGTTGCAAAATATATCTGTTCATTAATATTTACAGCTGTTTTATAACTTGTATATCACTTACATTAATTGCATCTCAGTATTAATTATAACAAATTCTTCCCACAGAATTATTATAGAATATTTCTCATTGCAGAAAAAGGTTTCAAATATTAGATTTTTTAGATTCCTTAGTCAATAGGAGAACTTTATCATTATTGATACTCACGTTAATTTCACGAGGGACAAAATAAACTGTATCACATTGAGGTAGTGATAGAAGACATCCTTAGGGCCAGGCAAATGCAAAATTAAGTAATTTTGTCTCTTAACCAACAGAAACAGTGGTACAAGCGATGACTTGGCAGCACCTGAAGATGTGGAGGGGCTGGAGAGCTTTGACTCTTTCACACATGAAGAGGAGGAACTGGCACATTACTTGAAAGAGTTCGGAAAGACTCCTCCACGCACGGCCCGGCAAAGGCGACAGAAGGAGAGGGATGCCTACTGGTGAGTGACGTCTTTGTATATCCCCAGACTCTTAATCACCTATTTATCATCTTACCCTCACTTTCACTTGTATGGGGTAGAGTAAGGGAAACAAAGCTTAAGATAAGTAAGTTTTGTCGCAGCTTGATTTAAAAGTTTTGACAAGAGACACACATCCTTTTCATGTATTACAGTAACAATATGTAGCTTAAAGACTGTACTGGGAGTGTTCTTTATATGTTTTACTATCTTTTGGTGGATAGATTTACAAGATTCCTTCCTTTACAGCTCACAAGCCAAGGAAGCAGCCAAGACAATAAAGGCAACTTTAAAACGTCGTAACACTGCGGAGCGATTTCTCTCTCTTCCTGGCTTCTCAGATCATGGCATCCCTGAAGTTTGTGAGTTCTATTTAGCATGCAGTTTTTTTTCTCAGCCTAGCAGCCTCTTTCCCGCTGTGGCACTGGGTTTCTGGAATCACGGGCAGCACAGACTCACTCTCTCTCTTCATTAACTCATTTGCTCTCTCTTAACTTATCATGAGTTCTGTTCTAGCATTCCTCACCTCAATCAGAATTTGATATTTTTTATAAACAAAGCTTGAAAGATCAGTGTTTGTTAAAGCTTAAGCTCTCATCCTCTGTGCTGCCTCCTTCAGTATCATAGGTTGGCGGCCCAGAGAAGGGTTACCCGAGCCTTGATGTGTGTTTGTTATTGTAAGACTTGCATCTACTTTTTCTGTTGCAGTCATTCAGAGAGGAGCAATTAGCATGTGCAACTGTAAGTGACTACATAATGAGTGTTAAGAGTTACATTAAAGTCTTTGACATTGATTGTAGAATTTAGTCAGTTTTTGAAAGTTGGATTCTTCCTGAGTACTTTGATAAGTAGAGTGAAATAAGTCAATTATGTTGTGTATTATGCCGAGGCTGTATCATAGAGCCTTCAGGTTTTATAGAGGCTCCGGTTGTTATAGAGGCTCTTAAGTATTATAGAACCTGCAGGTGTTATAGAGACTAGGTAATATAGAGCTTCCAGGTATTATAGAGATTGGCAGGTACTTTAGAGTCTATGTACTGTATAGATCATAAACTTAAGATATTATAGAGATCTTATATATTATGAAGAGATATTATAAAGACATAAGGTATTGTAGAGCTTAAAATATTTTCCCTATAATTAATGATGGTTGCATTTGTTTTTATTTATTTGATTATATTCAGCACACTTGGTTGGAGGTCATGAGATCTGAGACTTCATCTTGAACCAATAGTCAGTCAGTGTATCATATCTTTAAGTCAATGGCCAAATTTAGATGGAGCTTAGCCTTAGTGAGTGTCTTTATTGTACTTCTGGGGTTGGGGCAGCTCTGACGACCATGGGTATTTGTCTCTTGTGTTGGAGAAATGAAGTTGATTGAGTGTACTGTAATGGGTATTCAAGCCTGTGGGACCCACCTTTTGCATGTTTTCTTAGTTCTGTGGATGATCTTTGTTGTGGGGGTGAAATTTTTTTATCACAGTTTAAGGTCATAAGTATTTTTTGCATTCCTAGAACCTTTGAGCTGATTGAAGTCAATCTGGATAAATAATTTTTCACCCTAACCTGCATAAAGTTATAAGCCTCTATTGAAGCATTTTTTTTTAGAATTCTTTAATTTGTAGATGTACACTTGTGCCACATACTGACTTGTCACCTGTATTGTTGTAGTTTTATCATATACTGCATACTATGCTGACTATGTTGATATTTATATGTTCCTGTGTCTACCATCAGCCCCGGAGAAAACGAGGCAGCAGTACCGGGAACAGAAACGATCGAAGGACCGAGTGCGTTCCCAAGACCGAGAGCTAAAACAGTCAACTTTAGATAACCCAACTAATGCTATGAGCACTTTGACGACAGCTGATACTGATGAACGATGTGAGAGTCTGCCGCCCCTGTCACCAGCTGTTAAGGTATTGTGATAAATGACATTGTAAATATTGTACTTCTCAGGGGGACTAGTAAAGTCATTGATGTACTTTCACCTCATGCATGACAACTGTTTTTCTTTGAGGGATATTTATAGCACTAACTGATTTAACTATATAATTTTTTAGGAACCAACTTCCCCTAATATCTTGGTTGACCGATGGAGTGATTCTTGTCTCCTGAAGAAGCCCACAGAGGTTTCCAATCTTCGTTTAAAGGTCGTAGTAGATGGATCACAATTGCTGGAGGTATTGAGGGATTACTGTCCCCTTTTTCCCATTACTGGATCTTGCTTAAGCTGACACATTAACCACACAGCTGCAGTTTATGGCCTGCTATGTAGCTACTAACCCCAGGCTTTCTTTCAAAGATTCATACTGCTTTACAGTTCTCTGCCCTCGAAACTTCTACTTTACTCTCATATTACAATCTTTTATAATTTTTACTTGTCTTCTCTTTCCTCTTGATGGTCACTGAGGCATTTCATCACTTTTCATACTTCTTATTTCACTTGCTGTAAGCAGATGGTATTTGGTTCACTTACGGTACAGGAAAGTGAAGTCAAATGGACAATATTTTTTACCAGTGCTGTCAGCATTATAATTCAGCCATAATCTTGTTTGAATTTAGAAATGGTTAGTGGCTGAAATCTTTGGATGAGAAGGTTTGAAACATTATTCATGGTACTTTGCCAGTATGAACTGATCTGTATAGAACAGTTGTGAAACAGGAACAGGAGAGATCCAGCTATGTGTAGTGGTGGATTGCTATGTTGTTTTCTATGTATTTTTCACCCTGACTAGTGCAAGCTTTTTTTATTATTAGTTGGAGTGTTATATGAAGGCTGTAGTGCAGTACTATGTGTAGGAGGTAAACATCACCAAAATAGATAGTGTTATTAGTGCCTGGAGCTTGACCTCTATTAATGGATTCGTGTTTAAATGAGTTCACTTTTACGTGGCTCTTCTGGGGATGTAACCCTGTTGAAGGATTAGGGTTTACTGTATGGCTTATATCGATGCATTTTCATATTGAATTTTGACTCATTTTCATATTAATAGGTTTCATACTCACATATATTTAGTGTTTCTCTCTCACATTAGATTTTCTTTGTGTTTGTTTGTTGCTCAGAAGCCATGAATGAGTGGTTAAAATAATCCTCTCTGTTTATGCCCAGGTTGACTCTAAGTCACGCTATATGAGTGTGTCGTGTAGGAAACTGGGAGATGGGGCCGATGCTGATCAAACTGATGACCGAAAGGTGTCTACCGCAGAACTACCCCCGGAACGTGTTTGTTATTTTGCCCAGCTACAGAGTCTACTCAAAACTGGAAGTCAGGAAACTGCCTTTAATCATCGCCAAGTAAGATTTTTTAGCTTTTCTTTTGGGGGGAATAAGATAAAAAAAAATTGTGTTTCATAATTAACATGGTCTTTTCTTATCCTAGTTTGAACATTAAAAAGTATTCAGAGGTGAGGTATTGTAGATAAAACTGAGTAACTTCAAACATACTGTATGTTTATAGAGTATTGACATAAAACTGCAGTGTGTCTTGTTGATGTAGCTCATGGCACTTGTGGTACTAGGTTTAAGAACTCCTTTACTTATTTTTCTGACAATATCAGCACGGCTTCAACCGTTTCATTTTTAAATTGGTTCACATTTTTCTTGATACATTGTGATGTGTTAATTTGTGTTTTTTATGGGCTTGAACATAGCAAATTTTCAATGCTGTTTCTTCTTTGTATTATTTTTTGTTTCTGGACAATATCTTTACACAATAAAACTAATGTACAATTGACATCACCAGCAGAGGAGCGAGGAAGAGGTGCTGTACCAACAGGAATTGTATGAGATGCTCTGGCTGGAGCTCCAAGCATGGCAAGCTGGTCTGGACTCCAATATGTTCGACATTGAATTGATTTCTCGGAGACATGAGGTAATGAATGAATAGATTATTGTCTTTTGTATTATTTCTCATATTGCTGAATATTGACCCAGATGCTGGAATACTGTATACAGATGGAGAGTAAAACAGCAAGAAAATAATTTTTATTTTCTTTCTGTTATTAATTTGTGGCATAAAAAAAAATAATAAAAAATATATATATATATATATATATATATATATATATATATATATATATATATATATATATATATATTCAATTATTTCAGGTTTATGATATAATACAGGAAGTTTTAAGCTTCAAGTTTGATCCTAATAAACATGAGAAACATCAGGACAATGTTGAAATCCCCTCAAAAATGAAGATAACCACAGTGGATGAACTGGTGACCGCGGGAGAACTGAGGATCGCTGGGATTGCTGTGAGTTCTGCCGACGCGGCGGACGGTGTGGGAATAAGTCGAATGGCTGAGGGAGAGGATGACTGTGTTGGATGCCTCTCTATTTGGTGTAAAGGATGCCAGGATAAGCAGACAGAATGCCTCATCCAAGTTGCATCATTACTTAAGCGGCTAGATTATGTGGAGTCTCTTTTTCCTTCTACCAAGAAATTAGCTTTACATTTCCCAGAGTGGGAACAAACAGAATTTGTTAATAGATACAAGGCTCTGTGTGTGTGGTACAATACAAGTGTCCAATTAAGAATGAAAATTGAGGTCCTCGGTAAGCTACTTGGAAACATGACCAACACCCTCATACCGTGGCCCACATTTAGCATGTGCTTCACTGGCATGGCAACTCCCACCTCAAGTTACGACTCCGGTGCTCCGTTAGCAACTGCCTACGAGGAGTCGCCGCAGGAAACAGAAACACAAGCTTGCAGTACGACATCTTCAGTCCGCTTTGTAATAGACTACGATAAGACTGACGCCAGCTCTAATCCATCCGATTCCAGTAACTCAACAGACTCTGGACACACTACTGCCAGCACCAACAGTGGCCTTCTGATGCCTCCTGGGCACATGTCTGCTCCTCCTCCAGGTGGACTACGTCGCTGCCTCAGTGATATCTTCATGGAGGCCAACCCTTACAGGTACTTATAGCTCCAGTTAAAATTATATCCTATATAAGGAATGTTCTTGAGAATGTACACAAAAGTATCAAATAAATTCACAAAACCATTTTTGTCATGTTAACAGGGCAATTTATTTATGTCTTGTAATTAAGCTTGGTGTATTTCCCATGAACTTTTACTGTCATCAATTTACAAAATAATTTCTCATATGCAAGGTTAGAAATGAAGGGTAACAACTATAAAAAACACATTACTGTACTCAAGATGCACATTACTGAACCCAGGCACAGTGCAGAACCAGAGGACTACTGCTCAACAAACAATGATGTGTTTAAGACAACGGGAGTTACTGTATCTTATGGTTCATGTCTGGGTAACTTTTGAGGACATTACTGTAGCCGATTCGTTTTTGTAAGATAATTTACCGTTTTACAGGAAATATGTTGAGAAGTTATTACGAAATAAGGGAATGAAGAAAACATTTGATAAAGTGGCAGAAGTGATTCGTGATGTAATGTCCCGTACAATGTGTATCCTGGAGGAACCTCACAGGACACTACGAGGTGGAAAACTGCACAGGGTACGGTACTCTTATCATATTCTCCTAACTGTCCCTATTGGTGAAACTGTAACAGATTTTAGCTTTGATCTCCCAGTCATCCTTCTGTCTACATCCTTTACATTTACTTGGATTATTTTATGATTTCCCATCTCAAGTTGTTCCTCAAGAAATTTACACAAAACAGATAAAGTGGCTGATCTTTACTTTATTTATTCCTTGCAGTTCAGTTTATATATTTGTTCCTTATGTCTTAAATTCTCTGATTCATGACACATTTTCCCAAGCCACGTCTGTACTTTTGTCGTTATCATTAGGCTGTAGATAATTTCCTGAGTTTGGGTATGAGGAGTCACTGAATGGTGTATGTACTGTTGATGAGACTTAAGTTCCAGTATTCCAATTTTGTATGACATATCTTAATGTTTGAATAATAAATTAATGGTAATTAATACAGGTACAGTATCAGTAATTAAGAATGTCATTTAAAGTAAGATTATTGTGACTACAGAGGTTGTATGTATGTAATTTAAATGTTGTGTTTCTATTAGGATTTGAAAGATATTGTGAACCATTTATATTTCAGCATGGATCTGATGTCCCTTCTGTAGCATTGGCCGAGACCTTACAAGAATTGAATCGATTTGGGCCATGGACTCCCAAGTTTGAATCTATGGAACTTCCTCCATTCTATGCAATGTTTATCTTCTTAGCTGCAGTGTCCCTTCAGATGATGAGGGAGTGTTTAAAACTGCGATTGGAACAAATGCCAGAGAAGCCATCACGACTTAGTATTAAGGAAGTAAGTGTAGATAAAAAGATTAGGTAATATACACTTGCCGTTCTTGTTACAGGTGTGTGTAAGACCTTGTGGTTACCTGTTGCTTAAAGGTATGTAAATTTTAAGAGTATAAGAACAAATCTGTATGATAAGAACTGTGTTGGATGCAAACAAAACTTATCCATCTTTAACATTTGTATCAATGTCACAATGTTTTCAAATTTGTGATGTTTTATGATTATTTATATGTGTTTTATTATTGTTGTGCAGCTTATGAGAGAGTACAAAGAAGGGGTGAAGTTTGCTGTGGTAGTAAGACAGAAGTACTTGCGGTCGTGCCAGGCGCTCTTCACACACCTCACCCAGCAACTACGGGAAAACTTGGAACTGCGACAGAATCAAGCTATAGAAGAACTTGATGCAAATATCAAAAGACTGTTAGAGGTGAGTGTGAGAAATTATTATGCAGTGAAAGGTGTACAAACCCCATGCGTGGCTAATAAGTTGATAAGTGGTTGAGATAATGAGTAATTATGAGAGTACAGTATGTGAATATCAATGTTCTATATTATCCAGTAACAGGTTCCCATTCAGTGATTTGTTTAATATAATGAGATAGCATAAGGATATCAGGGCGAACACAACTTAGACTTTTCCATGTATTTTTTTATCCCAATTCATGTTAACTACATCGCCAGGTGTACCTAGAATGGTTGGATCAGTTTGTGTGTATGTTGCATCGAGAACCTCATGCTTCAAGTCTGCAGCGCAATTTCCTTCAAGAAGAGTGGCGCTTTGTTCAGGCTACTTGTCCTCATGTTACGGAGGGAGACAGCTTGGCTGCTACACGTTTCTGGTAAGATTTTTCATAAATAGCTTTTTATTAAGCCCTGTCAGAAAGTTCAGGAGCATACAGTAGCAGTTAGCTGTTGAGCCATCTGACTGTCCATTGGGCTATCATTGATGTTAGTTTAGGTGTGAACGATATATTAAAGCTTGTGTTTGCATAGAAGCATTAAGTGTTTTGCTAGCTCAAGTCCTTTTACAGAGTCATTATCCCTTAACTTGATACAGCCAAACACAGGCTTCTCTGTTCCAAGAAAAAGTTATACTGTATTTATAAGCTTAGTCCACAAAAAAGCTTCTTTGAATGTAATACAGTATATTAATTTATTAAAGTTTTTCTTTAATGTTTGTCTTAAGTAAGAGAGGCAATAGTGATGTTTATATTACAATTACTTTTCTTTCATTCCCTCTTAGTAACATAGCGTGTCACATGCTGTGTAGTGTGGGTGATTTTATTGATACCGGAATTGACGATCAAATGGCAGCCTTGCAAGACTCCACCTTGGAGAACCTCGATGACCTGAGTGATGATGACGACTTGGAACAAGATGATATTCAGAAGTGAGTGATGCAGTGACTGATGGTTTCCTCTGTAATGAGTGAAAAATTGGAAAGGTCACAGGCTTAAGTCTTGTATTGTTATTCTTTAGTATAGTATCAGTGTTGAACTTCTTCCTAGTACTGTACTGTACTCAAGTGTATGGCTCCTGGTTGATATGTTGGTGTAATTATCTTAACATTTTGTATTTTGTAGACTATAATGTGTATCAGTTGTTAATGCTCTGGGCTTACAATGCATGAGACAGTTGAAAATCAATCCAAGGCCCAGCAGGTCTGATGGAGTGCTATTTTTCTATGGTGTCCTGGCTAAGCTAATTCCTCTCATCCTGGGGCTTCTACCTCACAAAATATGGGAAGCAGGTTAAAGGATACTTATGTCTTTGGTGTAATAAGTGCTTTGTGAAATGTTGTTTTCTTTTTGAGTAATACAAAAATAAAAAATAGTATTTTTCATTAATTCTCTCAGAAAGCGACTTTTGCAAAGATGTAGAGCGTTGCAAGTCCTCCTCGCAGAGACTCGTGAGCGAGCTTTACGAGCGGCTGGACTGGCTAAAATGTTGCGGAAGGATCTAGAGGTTGCTGCAGAATTTTGCCTCCGTGGTGAGCCTTCAGTTGTTTTGGATAAGTTGCGGGAAACGGGTCACATACGTGTCATCGCTCCGCACAGCCAGAACCACTTCATCTTTGTCCCAGGTGGGTTGTTATCTCCCTGTTTCTTATACATATACAGTATAGCTATGGTTATGTGCAGATTATTCCACTGGTTCTGACCTTTCTTTAATGGGCCTTTAAATTAAGACTGTTCATAGAGGTGTGTGTACTGTACTGTATATTTTACGGTTTTAAACGTTGCAAATCTTCCTTTATTAGTTACAGATGGTGGATATATAGTGGTGTACAAGTTCATTATTCAGTAACATTTCTTTTAAATAGCATCAGTGTATTTAGAAGTTAAAGGTAATTCAAGGTCTTTCACTCCAAGCTTTACATGTAACACAGAAGTTGGAGATGAATGTAGATGAAACAGTTTATACATCAAAATGGGGGAGACAGACATTTAATATCAGAATAATTAAATTACTGATTCTAAATTTAACCAAAGAGTAAATTTTTCCCCTATTTTCATCTTATGTATTATCTTTGGCAGGTCGCATCAAGGATAAGAGAGAGTATATATGGCACCTGTTGGACATGCGTGTAGGTGGTATAGGATTGGAGCACGAAGATGACGATGGGGGCGGCTATATGATTTTAATGAGGTGCGATGAATATGATACTTTATCAAAACTCTGGACTGGTAAAGTGATAGAGATTGAACCTACAGCTGACTGCACCATTACCCTCTCAAGAGTCATGGTAGGTGAAGCAAAATTATAGACTTAGCATTACAACAACAGATATCTAACATCATCTTAATCCAGTGACAATAATTTTGGAATTACTCTCTCAGGTTGATGATTTCCAAGCTTATGTCCATGTGTTAAGGTATTCAAAGCTTAAAAGCAACTGGCACCTGGTATTTTTATAAGTTCAGTCTAATTGCTGGTACTGGGTGATGTGTGAGAGCCTTGCCCCCAGACTCCCAGCTAGACTTGACAATTACATCCTGAATACTGTCAAGTCTCTACTGACAAACTTTCCTCTGGAACTGAGTAAAATGTTAGATCTTTGCCTGCCAGACCCACAGCCGTTCTTGAGAAGTAACCGTTGATTACTCCTTCTATAGGCTTCTCCTCCGTGTTGTATGGCTGTAATACTCAAGGATGGGGACTCAAAATCCTGCTGTTGGTCACCTTTTAACCCCTTGTGTACTGTTTTCCCTCTGAGCTGAATAAAATCATCTGGCATTGTCCAAATAAACTATTAAAAGTGGTGTCCCTATAGTGATGGGGTTAAGCTTGACATTCTGATCACGTTATTTTAAAGTAAAACTTAATATCATGTATACAAGATATTCATATTATAATTAAATTCTAAATTAATATGAAATGTCTTAACATACTTTTATTAATGATGTTCTTCTTATGATTATTCAGGTGACAAGTTTGTTGTTGGTTGTATCAAGTGGCACAATATTGACTCCAGTGCGTCGAGAGTTCCAGAGATCCATGGGTAATACTGTGGCCCTCATACATGACCAGACGGCACCCAACAAGGCAGTTACACATTCCATTGATGAACTTAAGGTCAGGAAACTAACTAAACTGTCTTTTGCTTGATATGGATGTTGTACCTATGTTGATGACTGTAAAGTATGTGTATATAAGACATTGCTGGAATGTGGGTCACTAGGAGTAGAATGTCTAGTTTAATGCTAATAGTTGAGGAGTTCTCTGGGAAATTGATGACCTAGTTTGAGAGATACAATTATATGAAAAAGGGACATGGAATTTAAAGTACAGATTGAAAGAGAAATGAAAAAGGAATTGAATTATATTATGTTGAAGCAGTTGATTATAAAGTCAGGAGTTGAATGTTGAGTTAGCTTAGACACATGAGAATGATTGCAAGATGAAGTTAAATCCTCATCATAAACTGACCTGTAGTTGAAGGAGGACACTAACTCATGATGGATAATAATATTTAGAAATTTGTTACTTTAACTTTTGGACTCCATGATCAACAACAGTATGGGTTGTCACGATGAATATATACACCAGGTTTAAACATTGTAGTTGTTCATGTTCTCAACTTACTCTGCCAACATACATAGTTAGTCCATTAGATACAGAACACACTCACCATGTACATGTAATTGCTAGTGGTCAGCCATTTTGTAAAAGGTGTATGGATGGTGTGTTAAGTAGAAGAGAATATTTATAAGTTTACTCTTTGTTTTCAGGGAGCAGCCCTTGAGCTTTGTGAGAGTCTTCTTCAGAACATTAAGCAGGTGGAGAATATGACAGACCTTGAGCAGACCACACCTGATGTAGAGGATGGAGAACGTCGTCAGCTCCGTCTTGTTACTCGAGATGTTGTCCACCAGTACTTTATGTTTGGGTTTGAGGTGTGTTACCAGTGTAGTAGTTAACTAAATGATTTATAAACAACATAAACTTTTGTGGTTTGGAGATTTAAGTATAGTATTCTGTGTAAAGAGAGAGATTAATTAAGTTTTGCTTATGAAATTTTTTAATACTGTAATTATTGTATGTTATTGTAATTTTATTTAAAACACTAGATCACACATATGTACTCCTACATGCCTGCACATATGTACATAGATATGATGTAGAATGTGAGAACAAAAAAGATTCAGCTGGGTTTTTCTTGTGATTTTCATTTTAAATATTCAGAATACCTTCACATTACTATACTGTACTGTACCGTACTTATCAGCGTACAAGATGACTCATCACTGAGATGACCTCAACTTTTCAGCTGTATGGGGAAATAATATTCACAAACATGACCCAAGTTTTCATTTTTCAGTACCATAAGGAAGTTACTCGACTTGTCACCGGTCAGCACCGTGCAGACGTTGCCCCGCTGTTGGTGTCTCTAGCCAGGATGTGGATGACGTTTATAGAGTCACATTATTCACATGGGAAAGGCAGTCGACCACGGTGGGCAAATGCTGGGCTGGAATTCATCGTGTTTGTTTGTGATCCACACAATACAAAACACCTAAAAGAAGAAGATTTTCAGGTTAGTGTCTGGATGGTTTTGTTAACATTAATAATATTGTGTTTTATGAGACCTAATATTTTTACTCTTTTTTATGTAGCATGAAGTCCAGCTTGTGAGATATAGTGTGTTGTTTACTTTTTACTTCACAAATATCTTCTTGTTCAGAGTTAAAAATCTTCAGATCTTGTGCATCATAGCTGGTGATTGTCATTATTTATGTGGTGGTGTTAATTTGTATGTCACCTTGGTGCACAGTAGGGAGTGAGGACCTATGTGATGGGCCCTTCTGGCTCTCACTGGTTTGCTGTCATCTTGGGTACTTGATTGGTTGCATTGATTGACGTACAGTAGATTGATCGCCTTACTTATTTTTGACTAAATAAATAGTATCTGTAAACTTTGCATGTAGTTATCCTATACTTAACTATATTTACCAGTACATAAAACCTCCTACTTTGCATCATAAAGTTAACCTGAGCTTGGTGCCATTTTATACAGGATGGTACCTTTTTATAAGATTACCTTCACTTTTGACCCATATCCCTTTAAAACAAAACAGCTTCAGGGTTTATTATGGTAAATATATACATCAGCCAAGCATGAACATTATAACTTTTTCTATTGTAGAGTTACACTGGATATACATAGTCAGATAGATAGATGCAGACGGCATACACCGTACTCGTAACATGACCCCGTAAGTGTGAGTTGCAGTGCTGTACTCTGCTTTGGTCTTGCTAAACATTCATGTATGACACTCATGACACGGGTTCTTTTGCTGTGGTTTACGAGGAGTCAGTTTTGGTACGGTGTTGATTAGTGGGATTCATCTGGTTATTTATTAAGCTATGTGGAGATGAGTTCTGGGTGTGGTGAAGACAGATGTATATTAAAGATGGGAAGTCAATCAAATGAAGAGAGTGAATATGTTCATAGAAAATTAGAGGTTACCTGACATCCAAGAATGAAAACACAAATAAGGGGGACTTATTTTTTATAATGTAGTACTGTACTGTATAGTTTTCTAATCAGGTCAACAAATTATGGGAAGAAGGTTATATTGAACACAGTCAAGGTCACAGAGTTGATAGTGACAAAGAGTACCCGTAGGTTGGATTGAATTTGATTAAATAAGAACAGTCAAAGGAAGATCAAACTATGGAAAAGATGAGATGATTTTGTATAGACTTTTAGAAGAATTAATGGAATATTGTGGAACATAAATGGTTGGGCGTAGGTGATGAATGATAAAGAAAAGAAGTTAATGGATAGAATTGCAAAGACAACATGAAAATATTTATTGGTGTAAAGTGAAGTTTGAACACTGTCATTTATGTTGGTTTGTTCAGACCCCAAAACACTAAATAATGCAGTTGTTATACAGTACTGAGATGCTATACTAAGGTTACTACCCAACACATTTACTTTTTATAGCAACTTGTAAGGGAAATTGAATCATGCCGTGCGTACATCGTGGGCACCGCT
Organism: Homarus americanus; assembly: GCF_018991925.1. Taxonomy (NCBI): domain Eukaryota; kingdom Metazoa; phylum Arthropoda; class Malacostraca; order Decapoda; family Nephropidae; genus Homarus; species Homarus americanus. The sequence goes on from NW_024735145.1 coordinate 293,839, forward strand.
CCAGAGGTTAAACAGCCAACCACCCCACTAACTCCAGTCCTTCCTAGACACTTCAGGTAACACACGTCTCTGGTAGTAACTCATATATATGGTTCTCACTCGTAGTTGTGGTTTTTTTTTCATTTACATCATTTGTTTAATATAAAAACTAAATCTCTTAAAAAGGTAAAATGAAGAACTAAATTTTGTGATGGATTAATTTATTCTTTCATGTGTTCAGAGTCTCCTAAAATTTACCAAGATGTGTGCATGGCATTTGATTGCATTTTTCGAGTATAAATGTAATAGATATTTTTGATCGTGACCCTTAAAGTTCAATACTGTGTGCATCCATTACCTATATCTCCCTATGTAGAATTAATATTGTAGTTGTCTTCTTAAAAATATGTAATAGTTATTGTGGTTATCTCTTAAATAAAATGTAGTAGTTCTCAATGCTTTATTCCTGATTATTGTGTTTCCCCTAGAACTCCAATAACTGTTTCAAGTAGCCCATAACCTGTAAAAAAAAACTTGAATAAGTAGTGCATTGAGTTGAAGTGTTGCATGGTACAGTGTTTGTCCTCTTGTGTTGCCCGAGTTGTAATATCCCGGACGCGTGTTTTTCACCTTGAAGTACATTTATTGAGCTTTTAATTTTTGGTTTCCTTGGAGTGATACATGAAGAACTAATTACATTTTTTAATTTTCCTTTGCATACAGAGGTAACAAGATTAGTGTGCAGGGTATTTAAATTTTTTAATTATTTTTATTCTAGAACGGTAAATGATTATTATATTTTAGGACGTGCAATAAAAGTTTGATTATTGTGAAGAACATTTATATTCTGTTTACTGTACGTCGTAAAATATGGTAATCAATTAGGGTTCTCGAATAAAATAATGACCTTGTTTCCACATTAATGATTAGGAACATTTGCTTAGGGATTTATTTTTCTCATTCCTGTCTCCGTGAATTTTTCCAAATGTTAATAATATGCCGTGTGACCTTTTTGACAGGTCATCATCCTCGTCATCCACAATCCATTTGCCGCCAGAGAGATCCTTATCCACACAGTCCTCCCAGAGTGATTATTCCCCCGTAGTAAATCCAACGGAGAGTCCATTTTTAAGGTGCGCTGAGGAGAGTTAACCTGACCTACCCTAATCTGACCTGTCCTATCCTAATCTAACCTAACCTATTCTAACTTAACCTAACCTAACTTTATCTTGCCTGACTTGGCCTAATCTCACCAGACTTAACCTAACCTGATCTGGCCTGACCTGACTTGACTTAACCTAATCTGATCTGGCCTGACCTAACCTAACCTGACCTGGCCTAATCTAATTTATCTATCCAAAATAATAGTCATGAACATCTCTTTTATTAAGTTCATGTTAATATTGTGGTAATGTAGCAGTAGTAAAGAACAGAGGGTTGTTTATTTTCACCTATGTCATAGATAGAAGATTACCGAAAGACGTTGGGGCTGTGGCTATGGCTCCCAGTACCGTATGATCAGACTCGGTATCAACAAAGAATCTGTACCATGTTTAGTTAGGCATGAGGCATGTTGTCTTCAGACTATGAGCGGTGGCCTTGCATGCATTAAGTCTTATTCTGGGGTATTAAGTGAATGTGAATCTTGTTAGCATGTTTAGATTTAAAACATACTGTACTAGACTTTTTCCTAACAAGACTGAACTGTAGTTAAAAATAATCCTGTCTACAATGCAGTGAAAATTGTGAGATTATGGCACATCTTACACAAAATATTGGCTTACATAATAATGCAAGATTATCCCTTGTACAGTTAACTTATCAATGAGGAATTGTATAGGCATGTGACCAGACTGCATGTGACAAGAACCATGATAATAGTAATGTGGTGTCTGGTGGTACAGGAGTAGGTGTAAGGGAGGAAGTGGGTGAGAGAATTGGGAGTTTGTAAATGGTTTCAGAATTACTGTATTAGGGTTTACATTGGGTTTGGACTTTACATTAGTTTAGATGGAGAGAGAGCAAACATTATCTTTTTTAATGTTAAGTATTTTCTGCAAGCTATTAACCATTGTAAATGTTATCCTGCAGAAGAAATCACACGAGACGCAGCCATTCCAGCATGGAAAAACCAGTTGACCAGAGTGACTGCCCTAGTCAAAACACTCCAGGTATGCATGGTCTTCATTGGTCAATGAGAACACTGCTAAGATCACCATGCAGTGTTTTTATTTTAATTTGCTGCTGCCCAAAATTAACATGTTCATTGCTATTTTGGGCTGTTTAAAATTTTCCATGGAATAAATTTTTCAGATAGTGTATGTAATACCCTGTACTGTATTAGACAAACTTGGCTGATTTAAACCTTAGCTTGCTTTTCGGCACTTGGGGTCATACTGTGGATTTTGTTCAAATTTCATACAAAGGTTCTACTTTACATGCTGATTAAAGATCTGGGTTCACATTTTAAAAATTCAAGTAATTAGTATTAATTAATACCCTTTGTGATTATTAAAGATATTTAGTATATATTTAAAAAAACAATTTCTGAGCTTCTTGTTATACATTTAATTCTGGCTTTATCATTACAGAAAAGCCAATAGAAAGGGTGCGGAAAAAAATTGTGTCAATGGACCTTGAAATCGATGATTCTCTCAGAGAGGATAAAGTGATAGGAAGAGTATCCAATACTCAGAGGGACAGGATTCACTTCAAGCCTCGCAGTGTTAGTTTCTCGTGGCAGAGAGGCTTCAAAATTGGTGAGTATCCATTGTTCTTTCTGTAGGTAGTTTTGGTGTTATCTCATTTAAGCTTCTGAGAGGATTACATAAAGATGGCAAACTGTTCCATCTTTTTCTCCTTATCTTTACTGTTGGGTTTCTGTTATTTTCTTTCTTTGATCTGAAGAATGTGTACGTATGAGGTCAGGCATATCAGGCACTGTTCACCTCACGTTCATGTTTAAATAATGAAGGAACAGATACATTTACATAAGAAATTTATGTATTTGTTTGGCCGTAACTGTAATAAAGAAAATAAAAATTGCTGTACTGGATTCTTCTCTATCTTGGACACAGTTTATGCTTCTCCTCAATTATCACTGCAACTGATTGATCCTTCTCGTGATAAAAATGCTGGGAATGGTCAGGTGGCTGGAGCTCTTACAGGTGTGGTTAACTCATACATTCTTTCTGAGGTTTAGTGAAGCAAGAATCACTGGTTTTTCACACAGGTAAAAAAAAAGTTTTATCTTGACAGTAGATCAGGAAAGGATAGTAAGACACATTTAACAGTATAAAATTAGTATATTGCTGAAGCTTTACATTTTCTTGCCATAAAATATAGCTAAAAGCAAAATTAAGATTAAAGTTTAAGAGTTGGCCAACATTTTTAAATCTAATTATTATCATTATAATACCATATATTAGAAGTAAACTAACTTGATCTACTCTATGGTGGTGAATATCTCACCTGTAAGTTTACCTTAACCCAACATCTCACAGTTGTGGATGAAGTGATCTTTATACAGTACCAGTTATGATTTATTATACAACACTTTGTAATTTATAAATCTGTTAATGACGGTTTTGTGATTGAACTTTTGTCCATCAAACTTATTGTGTATTTGTCTGGCATTCACACATTTATCACTTAACTCATCCAGAACCTTAATTATGTGGTGAGAGTTATGTTTGGGTCTATGCGTAAGTTGGATATTCGTAGACAGCGTAAGGGTCGTGATCAGGGTTGAAGTTGTCTGGAGGAGTCGTAGTTGTTTTCTGCTGCCGGGCTTCAACTGTGAGCCTGGAAAGGAAGCGTGCGGTTTTTTAGTTTTTTGATCGCTTGAATTTTTCTTTGTTACGATATTTGAATGAGGATTAATGAAGGTGCTGAAACTAAACCACTTCATCAATTTCCTCCCAAATTATGTCACTTATGCTGAACTGAATGATTTATTGGTAATGTTATGTGCAATTTGTCCAGCAATATTTTTTTACCCACTTACAAACCTTCTACCACAGAGTATCCCTCATTCACTGTCATTCTTCCTAGCTGCCAAAATTAGACACAGGTGCAATAGATAACAGGGATCCCTACCTTGGTGTTTCTCCTTTTCTTTGCACTTCATTGAAATCTTTGAAAATGGGGTCTCCAACGCTGCCTCCCCGACGAATCATCATACGTGACCTCCAGAGCGAGTACTGGGGTCCCCGGAAGTCATACCAGTAAAGGCCGGTGTACTGATGATCCCCTGGCAGTGGTCCATGTAGATACCTTCCATTTAGGTTGCTGAGGAATTGCTCAAAGATCTTTACTGATGAAATAAACTTTACAGTATTTGACATATAATATTGAAACCGAAGATCTGATCAATATTGACTGTATGTACTTGACAACTCTATTGATATGTGACAAACTCTACTTTACTGGAGCTAATGACATATTTTAGTGAATTAATAATAAAGTGGACCCTCAGTTTGTGTGGTCTTATAATTGGGGATGTCATCAGCAGTGGTGACTCAGTTTAGACAATAGTTTTCATTCCTCTGGTGGCCTGTCACTTCTCTGTACTGCTGATGGTACCAGGAATTACGAGCAGTTAACTTAATAAAAGACAAATCATTTAATTTCTGATCAATTTCTTCTCTACCTAACCTAACCAAAATCATTACACTACCTGTAGTTGAAATTTTTCTCAAGAATGAAGTTTTTGTTAGGTTTTATGAATCCAATTAAAAAAAAAGTAAATCATGATGCAAAATTGACTTGTAAAAGATGGTCAATTTATTACTGAATGTGTTTAGAACCCAGAGCTTTAGATGAAAAGGACTCAACCATAATAGTTCTCATAACTGTATATCTTAAATAAAAAAAAGAAGGATTATTTGTGTCAAAACCAGAGTAAATTTAGTTTGATAAAATCTGTTTGTAGACAAGAGCAGCATGTTCATTAGTTACCTTGTTTCACACGCCCTGTACCACCAAGCACCATGATGATCCCTTGCACAGCTTCTCTCAGGCCATGCATCATTATCAACATCAATAGTGCTGAAGTGACGGCCCACGTGATATCTCAGTGAGTCTCCTGAAAAGACAGACGATTAATACAGTATTTAGTCTTATACTTACACAAATATCACTTGATTATTAAGGGTGTGACAGCTACTTGCTATCTGTCGTAAGGTGTGCATGCCCAGTCTTGGAACACTCTTGGTACTGTACTTAGTTTTACAAATTAGGGAAGTAAAAGGCAGTCAGAAACAGTGCCGGCTGCATGTGTACTGAAGTCCTATGCAGTGTGTTATATCCACACTGTCCACAACTGTTACAGCAGCTAATGTGAATGAATGAAAGACAGTGAATGAATGAAAGACAGTGAATGATAGCTAGTCTGTGTTGGCCTGACTCTCACCTTCCTACACCAGAGTGGAAAAGGATATAAAACAAAAAGAGTGAAAGTATAGGCTATTGTACTTACAAGAAATTCAAATACAGGACTTAATTATTGTACAACTATAGAAGCTTAGTGTTTTATTATTTTAGTCACCATACCTGCGTCTCCACTGTACTCCCCAAGCAACTTCAGTGAATAGCCTTCCAATTCTGAACCGATTGCAAAGGCAGAATAAATTGCATGTCCATTTTGTTGGTCGAAGTCTGCCATGTCAATTCGCAACTTTGATACCTGTTCATTAAAGTGACCATAAGTACAGGTAATGATTATGTTCTCTACAGTATTACTATAATCAGGTTTATATTGTACTATAGTTTGTATTAAGGTTATTTTATACATGTTGCCATAATGGACTGGAAATTTTAATCATTTTCACATCCAGTATTGCACAGTAGCATCTTACATGTTGGTTTGTCAGCAGATGGATGTTTTCATTCCCGAGCCAAAATTCGCCGGCTAGGTTTCCAAATCCGTACTTATAATCCATCCACTCACGCAGGAATTCAACAGAGCCGTCTTCTCTCCTCTGGATTACCTAAAGAATTTTATATACGTATTATAGTGTGATCAGTACAATACTGTACTTGGCTTCTTTTTTATCTACTGCAGCCAAACTCTTTTTTTCAACAGTGTTGTGTGGCTGGGATTGATCAATTCTCATTTGTTGTCATTCTAGCTGTTGTCTGCTGAAACAGATGTGTTTTGCTATGGTGTTCCGCTTCCATAATACGGCTCCAATTTTTCCTTCAGTTTTATCTGTCACCTCATTCAACCTGGTAATACGTATCATCAGAACGGCCATCCCCATTAATGATTTAAAAACAATGCTTCCTAATCTTACACACAGACGTACAGACACACATTGTTAAAGCCAAGGACAGTAGATGAGACAGAGTCAGTGGGGCTGTATAATTCTGGCTGTCCTCTCTCATAACAGGAAACTACCTACAACTTACATCATTTTAAATGTAAGACAAAGACCCACTTATTAGCCCACAACAAAACATGTAATTTCATCAGTATTATCAATGTTGTACGAGACAAATCTAGCTTGAATACAGATAAAGTTTCTTGTCAGTAGTACTGCCTTACAAAAGGTTCACTGTTACATATTCTGTACCTCTCTAAGTACATCACAATGTTAAATACAGTTGTGTTAAGACAGTACTGTTTGGTTGTTACTTACTGTCCACCCTCCACCTTCAGTCTCCATGTCGCAATAGACAAAGAAAGGAGCCGGGGAGAAGCGGGGCCAGATGCTGTACACTCCAGACTTGTTTTTGCCTTTCTGCCGGAGCTTCCAGCAATCCTCTGGCTCTGCATGAAGCAAAGTATTCACATGAAGTTTGAGAATATTTACATTTTGGTTTTGATATTAGTTTGTTTTATTTGCATAATAAACTTATGGAGTTAGTTTGGGAATACAAAAGATCCCTCCTCCCCCAGTCTCTACAGTACTGTACCACATAGTGTTTGGTAAACTTTATAAGCTTCCAAATTTAACCAGATTATAATTGGGAATTAAACCATTCTGTGAGTATAAGAAAGTTGTTTGTTTATCATCTGTGGAGGAAATTGGTGTCATGTGTTTAATAAATGTTGTCGTGTTTCTTTGTTCTGTAGACAGATCATTGGTAACTGCTGACCTGATACTTTGCATTAATTTTACAAAAGATTACTTCTTAAAAAGTGTACTGTATTGCCATGTTACAGAAATAAAGCTGTGCATGTAGGCTTATGGGAAATGAAAGAATAATTCATATATCTATAATAGTTTGGCTTAATTGTGGGGAAGAACTCCTTTACTGCATGAAATGAATGGTTTTGGGTCACAAAGAAATTGAGGCTAACATATTTCATGGAACTGTGTGTGTACGGAGTCACACCTAGGAGCGTGGGAGTGGTGTTGGGGAACCAAGAGGCTTGTGGGACACAGTCTATAAATATTTAATTTTGTGCACAATTTTGAAAATTTATGCAAAAATTATGGCAGTCTGCTGGGATATCACAGCCTTCAATATGGACCACCCCACTGGCAAGTCACAGCCTGCTAGTGGATCCCTAACATTGATTAAAACTGTCTCTTCAGAGGAATACCAGGGCTTCCATAATGTTCTATTTCTGGCTCTCAAGAATGCCAATGCCAGTGAGTATAAGTACTGGATACAGAGTGAATTTGAAAGCGTTGTATGACATACCTGTGGCGGCCATACTTTGACTGCCTGGCCCTCGTCTGGGGCCTCTTGACTGAATCATGTGCGCGTACATGGACATCGGTGATGGATTCTTGTTCTTGATCTCATTTAGATTTTGTTGTAGATATTGTTTTGTGACCATGTTCTGACTCATCTGGTCCAGGTTCCTGTAAGTCATGTCAAAGAGGAAATGATGTGTTTTTTGCAATTTAAACTCAGATTTGCATTAGCATAAAATGTTCTACATCAAAAGTGAAGAGTGTTACTTTTAAGTGATTACCTACATATGGAGTCAATTACATTATCTTTTGTTGTATTGTGTAACTCACTTGCTGACATTGGTGAGTACAGTTAAGTTTTGCCCAACTTCTGAAATGTTGTCTTTAACTGCCTGTGTGGCGGTGCGGAGTCCATGGATTGTTGCCATCACTGCTTGTAGTCTTGATCCGAGGTTTTGTCCATCATCATCTGTCCGGGTACTTTTATATAGAACTTAAAAGGTAATTTTTCAACTTTCATCTTTGTGATGTTTCTTTGCCTTTTCATGTTTCTGCTGTCTAAATGTGTATAGTTTTAAGGAAGAACTGTACAGTAACTGCAATTGTTATTAAATTTACCATAAATAATTCTATGAACCAGAAAGACAAATAAGAATGTGCTAAGGATATCTTTATCTACTAAGTAACGTAGATATTTCCTTATAGATCTCGAGTATCTTGTGTTACCTTGATTCCTTGGGATTTCGTTGAATGTGGCCTTAAGCTCAGCTTGCTGTTGGTTAATACCAGTGATGCCACTATTGATGTTATCCAGGATTGTGACGATTGTATCTAGTTCATTGTCAGTGGTCTCCATACGATGGCGTAGGGCATTACTCAGTTCATTTATTACACTCTTACGTTCCTCTGCCTGAAGTTCTATTCGTGTAAGTCTTAAATAGAAATAAAGAAAGAGAGTCACTTAAAGAACCTGATAAATATCTAATATAGCATTGGCCTATTACAAAGGTTTTCCTCAAGTTTTTACATTTTTCCAATCAAATTTGTCTCACTCAGTCTGTAGTTTTCATGTGGTTGATTTCGGTCTGTATTATGGAAATCACACAGTTTTAAAGGTTATTATCGATGAATATTTTATATCCTTTGTGACACTTATCGCTGGTGTTGTCTCGTGTAGTGTTGTCTTGTGTCATATTCAGATTATGGTCGATTGTGTCACACCTTGAGTCTCATTCATGGCCAGCAGTGTCTTGTTCTCCATCTGGTTGCTGGTGTCTTGTCTGTACCATGTGTTGTTGTGTGTGATAGTTGAGTCGTACTGTATTTGTTAATGATACCTATCTTTTTTTTTTATTTGTAGTTAATTATATATATATAGTACAGTATATATATATATATATATATATATATATATATATATATATATATATATATATATATATATATATATATATATATATATATATATATATATATATATATATACTGTATATATATATATATATATATTGTATCTCTGCAGGTAAAACGGTTTTTATTCTGTGTCTTGTTTGTCATAAGTGGTGCTTCTCCTCTGGCTGGTGTGGAGTGGACCTTGTAATGTTTATCGCCGTCTTTGTCTGCAGCAGATACCTATTACCCCTTGCCTGCTAATAAGGCATAACCTTTTGTCACCTGAAATGGAAACTTGGCCTACCTGTAGTTAATGGTGTCAATCCTCTCTGCCCGTTGGCTCTGAAGAGTGTCGATAGAAGTTAGCCTGTCACTGAGGCGTTGGAGCAGAAGGATTGTGGTGTCCATTTGCCTTCGGGAGATCTCAGTATCAGGCAACCTTCTTGTGTCACCACCATCACCTGCTCCAGTACTGCTGGAGTCGCTCTCATACTGTCTTCCTGAGCTGGCACCGCCACCCTCATGCTGTCTTGCAGTACCACCACCGCCGCCCTCATACTGTCTTCCTGAGCTGGCACCGCCACCCTCATGCTGTCTTGCAGTACCACCACCGTCGCCCTCATACTGTCTTGCTGAGCTGCCACCGCCGCCCTCATATTGTCTTGGTGAGCTGCCACCGCCTCTCCCATACTGTCTTGCAGTGCCACCACTGTCGCCCTCATACTGTCTTGCCGAGCCGCCACCCTCATACTGTCTTGCCGAGCCGCCACCCTTATACTGTCTTACACTGTTGCCACCCCCATACTGCCGAGTACCTCCGCCACCAAACTGCCGAGCACCACCTCCACTGGCATGCTGTCGTGGTCCACCAGCATGCTGTCTTGCTCCACCATACTGCCTTCTGCCACCACCATACTGCCTACCACCACCTCCATGCTGCCGACCAGTGCCAGTGGCACCAGCACCACTATCAACAGGACTGGTGGTGCTATTGCTAACTATGCTGTTGTCATCTTCATCATCAGTGGTGTCATTACTACTGAGCTGATGAACATAATGAGAAAAAAATTCAAGATGAGTTGAAGAAGTCAAATCAAAGGATGGTGCTGCATTTAGCTGTATACTGTACTGGGTGTATTAATGGGCTGAAGATGGACTAACCTGGTTAGGTGTAAAGTTGCGTTCAACGGTGAAGCCATTTCTTCCAGTGTTCCCGGGTTCACTCTCTGTTGTTGCAGTCACCACTTCCTGTCAGTGATGAAAAGAATTTTGATTTTTCAACAACCAGAGAAAGTTTGCATGAAAGCCTTTCTAAGGGATTATAGAAACTACAGTACAGTATAAGAACCAACAAATGTAACATATAATTTCTCCTCTTTAACTTTATGGGACGACACTGAGATTGTAACTGTATATTTCAATCCACATTAAAAGACCCCCAACTGTATATGAGCACCCAGCCTACAAGTATTAGAATATAGACTTAAATGATAGTTAGTAGTAATGGAATAGAGTTGAAGAATTACTGTGTTATCCCTCCCTCAGTGAACACACACACACATACTCACACACACACACACTCTTATGAAAATGCATGCACAGAAACACTAAGTCTTTTTCTCTCCAATGAAGACAGACAGCGGACCAATAAACACTCTCACGTGTAGAGACAGACGTGTAGGGCCTTGACGTCAGTGAGCACCAACTTGAGGCAATAATGTGGCCAAATTGAGTGTGGGTGGGGATGGTGTTATTGTACCAAGGTCACCAGGGTTGGGCTCATTTGTTGGTAATAGGGAATAATATACGACATGTGCTGCTGCTGTTGATGATGATGATGATGTTTTAGCCCATAGATTGTACAGTATATAATTATGGGAACAGCCAGTAGGACAATGGTACAGTATGCAGTACAGTATATGCTGTACCCACATTAACACACTTTGGGGGGTTCCAGAGTGATGGGGCAATTGGTAGGGGATTTAATTTGGATAATTTTGGGGGATTTTATTTGTTTATTTCCGGTGATTTAAGTGGTTTTTTCAACCTATTGTTTACCATTGTTTGTATACCTTCACTGTCTGTATACATTGTATACCTACACTGTATACATTGTATACCTACACTGTCAGTATACATTGTATACCTGCAGTCTGTATACATTGTATACCTACACTGTCTGTATACATTGTATACCTGTACTGTCTGTATACATTGTTTGTTTACCTGCATTGTCTATATACTGTACATTGTATACCTCCATTGTCCATATATATTGTTTGTATACCTGTCCAGTGGAACATCTTGTCTACGGTCCAGTGATCATTATTTTATGGGTTTTGTCTTGTGGATAATTATCATAGGATTTTATTTAGTGGGGGAATTGTCAGGTGAGACTTGCTGTTGAAGGATAATGTCTGGTAGGAAATGGTCTGTTAGCTCACCTGGCGGGGCCTGATGAGGGGGCGGCGTTCACGGTCTCTGGCCTGAGCCTCTATCCTCGTCACCAGCAGGAGCGACCACACTGCAGCAGCCGCCGCCCATACTACCTTCATGCTGCCTCCCTCACGCCACCACCGCCCTTCTGGAAACCAACACGCACATACCATCACTTATTCTTTGTCACAGTTCACTAACATGGTTATGTTTTATAACACATATGCACTCTTAAGGTACACGGTTGGCTCTTACACACACACTATTATGTCAGAACTGTTTGTAAATTAATCTAGCCCTTTCTATCTTCGTGGAATGAGTTACTACATGTTAAACTGTAAAAAAATTATATATCCTATCCTTAATTAGTTATAATATGTAAAACACACGTTCAATGAAAATTCATTAAATGTGATTTCGAAGACATAATATCCACGAATAACATAGGGAATAAAACTGAACTGTAAGGCACGGTTAAGTGGGCATCGTAGCAGTGGGCAGCAGCTCGTGTGTTGTTGACTCTCCAGAGGATGATGGGAGACTAAAGGGGGGAGGGCTCAGGGCCACACACCCCTACCTTATCCTTAACTCATGCTCAAAATTTCCAACCTCTCGGCTAACATATTATCTCATACAGCCCTTCTTTGTTAAGTTTAATATTCCCTTGAATAATATAATGTTAGTAAATGAATATGGGATGTCCAGTAAGACTTGTGGAGGTGAGCGAGTCAGCTGGTGGGGGTGAGGGGAGGGCGGAGGGTTAAGCAAGGGTGACTGGTGCTGGTGTCAGTGGTCTGGGAAAGTCATCAAGCCCACCAGCTCCCCAGACACATACACAGACTCGCATACACCCATCACCCGGATATCAGGAAACACAGGATCATTCTTGACGATGTGGACAAATACTGTATCTACATATAACTACAGACACACACACACATTGTTACATACAGACAAACTTAACACAAACCTGTCATATGCGCACACACACACACACAGTAATAGAAACACAGATACCCACACACTAACCCACATGTGTATGAGAATGAGTTTACATGTGGGTAAGTGTGTGGATATCTGAGTGTGTGGGATGTCTGGGTGTGTGGATGTCTGGGTGTGTGGATGTCTGGGTGTGTGGATGTCTGGGTGTGTGGATGTCTGGGTGTGTGGATGTCTGGGTGTGTGGATGTCTGGGTGTGTCGATGTCTGGGTGTGTGGATGTCTTGGTGTGTGGATGTCTAGGTGTGTGGATATCTGGGTGTGTGGATGTCTGGGTGTGTCGATGTCTGGGTGTGTGGATGTCTTGGTGTGTGGATGTCATGTCTGATGTCTGGGTGTGTGGATGTCTGGGTGTGGATGTCTGGGTGTGTGGATGTCCGGTGTGTGGATGTGGATGTGTGGATGTCTGGGTGTGTGGATGTCTGGGTGTGTGGATGTCTGGGTGTGTGGTGTGTGGATGGTCTGGGTGTGTGGATGTCTGGGTGTGTGGATGTCTGGGTGTGTGGATGTCTGGATGTGTGTCGATGTCTGGGTGTGTCGATGTCTGTGTGTGGATGTCTGGGTGTGTGGATGTCTGTGTGTCTGGGTGTGTGGATGTCTGGGTGTGTGGATGTCTGTGTGTGGATGTCTGTGTGTGGATGTCTGGGTGTGTGGATGTCGTGTGTGGTGTGTGTATACAATATATTATTATTTGTTTGTGTACCCTAAAGTTCAACACATATACCCCTCACACACACACACTCACACACCCCTCAACACACACACCCCCAACACACACTCACACCCCCCTCAACACACAAACACCCCTCAACACACACACACACACACAGGCTGAGTAGTCTTCTGCAAATTTATCATCTATCATTCAAAATGGACTTACCTGTATTATGGGTGTACCTCTGTCCATCTAGCCATTAGTCAGTGATTTATATTTGTGCCCTAACAAGAGTGTCCAAGTACAAATTAATATGATACTATGTAGGTACCTTCCTCATTATTAAGGAGACGAAGATCCTCATTGGATCAGGGGATAATTGGGTCAAAGGTGAAGGTCTTTTATTGTACCTAGACTTGTGAACCATAACCAGAGTCTCCACAGCACCAGTGAACATAATATTGCTCAGAAACATTAAGGAGAAGAAGATTTTTAATTGATATTTGGGTAACTTGGTCATTGAACAAGTCTATCAATTATGCTCCAGTTGAATTGTAAAAGATCATCAGCCACACATACTGTATACCTGTATGTAATTGAGATGTTTTCCTCTTCTCTACAGGTGCTGGAAGGTTTGGCAAAGTGTACACAGCCGTGAACAATAACACTGGGGAGCTGATGGCCATGAAGGTCCTCCCGCTGCAGCCCAATGACCACCGCTCCATCCGACGTGTTGCTGATGAGCTGCGCATCTTTGAGGGCATTAGTCACCCACACCTTGTCCAATGCTACGGTGTGGAGATACACAATGTGAGTCTGAGGGTTGGAGTGCAGGACTGAATTTCATCATTGTACACTATCCTATGCATACTTAACTTCAGAATGAGTACAGGTACACCATCAGATGCATTTGCTGATAGTGGAACAACCCTTAAATGAATATGTTTGAGTTAACTGAGGCATTAAGATCTGTAAAGTGTTCTTCTGGCTTGAGAACACATGTTGAATAATCCTTTATCGGTTGGAAGATAAGATGTTCAGAACAAACTCAATATATTATGTTGGATAAATTTACTGTTCTTGCTTTCAGGACGAGATGTTAATGTTCATGGAGTACTGTGAGGAAGGCACACTTGAGAGTTTAGCTACCAGCACAGAAACTGGGCTTCCTGAAGAGCTCGTACGCAAGTATACAAGGCAGCTATTGGAGGCAGTGAATGTACTGCACGAGCAGGGTGTGGTTCATAGGGATATCAAGGGTAAGAAATCCTGCTCCTTCATCACCGCTCCCATTGTGTCTGTCTCAGTTTTTAGTTGTTGTCCTCATAAGATACATTGTAGGTGCATCATTTGTATTATATTCTAGAGACAAGTGATGTGTCTCATAGTTTAAATGATAATGCAGGTGTGTGTTGATGTGTGTACAGGTATTTCATAAGTGATAATAGTTAATATGGGTTGGTACTTATTTTTAATATTCCTCTTTCAAGGTGCAAATATCTTCCTCTCTGATGAGGCTAACACACTGAAACTGGGAGACTTTGGGTGTGCGGTCAGGCTGCGTGGTCATCAGACAGAAATAGGAGAATTGGCTGGTATCGTTGGTACTCACGGTAAGGACTGGGTTATTTCTCTGGGTGTTTTTCGTCTATCAAGATATTTAATGTTTGTCCTCATTTTTGTCCCTTACTTGTAAATAGTGGAGGCCATAGCATAGCTGATGCACTTTACAAACAAGAGTGGGGGCTAAACTCATTTGAATTGACTTTATTTTTTATCTCCAGCTTATATGTTTTAAACAAATTATTCAGAATTTTATGGCCAAATCATTCCAAAACTCACTGGATAGGCTCAGCTGAATTATTATCTTGTTGAAGGTCACCAATAGATTTGGGATGATGTATTTATTTAAGATGATACAGTTTTTATTTATTTTTTTCAGCATATATGGCACCCGAGATATTCCAGTCTAGTGAAGGTCATGGTCGAGCTGCTGATGTTTGGTCTGTGGGATGTGTCGTCATAGAGATGGCCACAGGCAAAGTATGGATTGTTATAGTTACAAACCTATTTATTTATATTCATACAAACATCTGTCTCACTCACTTGCTGATGTGCTAGTTCACTGAGGTGGGTTTAGTTGTGTAGGTGGACAGATGGTTCAGTGTCAGGACAGTATTTTCAGCAGTGACCAATGTCTCATCATGACCTGTCAGATGTTGACATTTAAGTGTTTAATTAAAGATAATATTTGTGTTTGAAATACTTTAATTTTGATAGATGCTGTCACTGAGCTAATGAAGTAGTTAACTAACTGTATTAAAAATTAAATATACATGTTGACCTATAGCAGTTGGCCTTGATGTGGATAGAATTAATAAGGCTACTTTTCCCCACAGAGACCATGGCCCCAGTATGACAGCAGCGTTCAGATAATGTTCCGTGTAGGGATGGGAGAATCTCCATCCATTCCCAAACAGCTTTCAGAAGAGGGTCACGAATTCTTAGGTGGATGTTTTGTCCACGACCCCAAATCTCGGTCAACAGTAGCCCAGCTGTTAGACCAAACGTTTGTGAAGGTTACTATCATTTTGTCATTAAACTCTAGCCTGCTCCCAACCCTCTTTTGTGTGTGGGTGGGTGGGTTAATAATTCAGGAATATAGAAGGGGTAGAGATGTTAAAGTGTCTACCTCTCCTTAACTTCCTTAACTTTGATTCTGTTATATATCCCCCCAAAACAAAAGAGAATTTAGGGGGAAATGTTACCTTGCATTAAAACCGTTTGTGTAATAATTTAATAATGGTATAATTTTTTGATATTACAGTGAAAGGTAAAAGGGTTAGATGGGTCCTTCACTACTCATGAATCACATCTTGGTATTTAAAATAATGAATAACTATTACACAATTTCTTATAAAGTTATATAAATATATTTTTAAGTATGTGTTTACTTGATGAGGTAATAAAATACCATAAAACCTTTACTTTAGAATGTTGACTAATTTTTTTTATAGGTTGACACTGGTGAAGACTGCACATCACTGCCTCTCTTCTCTCACACACCGTTTGTGCCTTATATGAAGCTTCTGTCAAGTACGTGATTCAGCTACAGCTCATAGGTAGACGTGGTATTTAAAATCTTGAGATGGTACAGTCAGCTCAAGGGGAATTCGCAGCATATCTTACTACTTACCTGTGTGTATATGTGTGTGTGTGCGTGCAGTTTTCTTTACGTGTATGTAAATTTTATTCAGAATGCCTGTACAGTATACAATCCTCCTCTTTACTTTCACATAACACACACAGTCACCTGACGGGAATAGAGTGCATCATGCGAGAAAATTTAGTTCCTACTGCAGTCTAGTTCATGAGGGGCTTTTAGTACAGGAGTTGACGAGTTAATTTAAAACACGTGGGTTTGATTGTAATGCAAGTCTATATTTGATGCTGTCCACAAGTAAAATATACTACTTAGACTTTATTTTTTCATGTTGTTAAAGTTTATGAGCAGCTCTTCTGCCGATATATGTGTGCAGTTGAATATACAGAGTGCAGCTTTTGACTCTTATGAGTGTCTTTTCCTCTTATAAGACTGTTCTATGGGTTTATTTATTTATTCAAGTTTAATATAATCAGAAACAGATGTAGTCAGTCATTCCTCCATGCATCTTAAATCCTTTATGCTCTTGCTACCTTACAGTTGTGTACTGAAGGACTCCATTACAATTTTAAAGAGAAATATTTACTTTGGAATGTGTACATGTACGAGTAGTTTAAAAGGGTTCATGGTAGCTGCATTTGCCTTAGTCCGGTAAACTACATCAGTTTATATATAATAATAATTTTACTCAATGCTTCCATACATTGACAATTATACTCCAGAACGAGGTACACTGTCATGAATTAATTGTTAGTTAAGCATGATCAGTTATGGTGCAGTTGTTGTATAGTATTTGAGTCTGTTATGAAGTGTACATAGTGGTGGTATACACAGCCTGACATGCCATACAGATACGGCAACATTTATAGAGGACTGTTAATATAAAACAAAGTAATATACAGTACTACAAGTTTTAGGAATTATTCAAAATACATTAAAAGGTACTACAAAAGTTGTAGTTTTTATTTTAGTGTTTGGTGGCAGTCATTTGTCACAGTCAGGAGCATTACTGATGTTTGAGGGTGCAGTATTAATCACTTGCATATTTTAAGTTTCTAACAAATTCTTTAAATTTAAAGAATTATTTTATTTCAATATATTTTTTCTAATTGTTTGTAAATTCAACTCTGGTGTATACATACGGAGCAGTTTATTTATGTTGATCTTGTATATGTACACTAAATAGTTTGTATGTACAGTAAACAGCTTATGCATGTACATTGAGCGACAAATTATCTTCCCAGTTTTGGATGAATGTATCACAGAATACTCTAGCCTTCCAACACTCTCTGGGAAACTTTTGAACAGTTGGTGGGTCTGGAGAGGACTGATTATGAGTTAACAGGTGCATAATTTAATTACACTCAGTACCGTGAAGTACATACAGTATGTCATTTACCACTTAGGGATGTTATGAACCATATCTCAGGGCTTCTCGTGCCAACTGTTCACATGTAGTTGAGATAAATCTTTTGTTTTATTTTGCTGTTTAAAAATTCGTAAGACAAAACTGGGAAGATAGTTTTGTCACTCACTGTACAGCTTATATAGTGTGTCTCAGAAAAATGTCTGTGCCTCCCTCCCTGCCTGCCTGCTCCCTGAGACACTGAGTTGGAGGAAGGCAGAGAGCAGGCAGGGAGGGAGGGATGCAGGTACATTTTTCTGGGACATCCTATACTGTATATGCACTAAATGAGTGAAAAAACAAATTGATGACATTAATCTAGAAACACCAACATAAGCCAGTAGCCAGAGAGAGTTTGTGAGATTCTTGGGAAGCTTATTGGGTTGTAGAAGACAGTTGAGGCATTGTCAGCTTGCAGTTCCTTTCTGTTTTATAATGATTTCAGTGAAGTTTGCTCATTCGGGAAAGAGTTAGTACAGTACAGTATAGGTGTGCCTAATGACACGTAGGAGGTCCGGGTCTCTCCTCGAATCCATAGAATATAATCTGGTGAATTATTGAACATTTCTTTCTTCTTATTTTTTGTGTGTATGTTTACTATGTGTTGAGTATGTGTCTGTCTGTCTTTTTATGGCCATTTTCCACCCTTACACGATTCTCTCCTCTATTATTTCCTTCCATTCTTTAGGGTTGTGTTTCTCTTGATCTTTCACACACAGAAATAGGAGAGGAGTACAGATAATAATTAGACATATAATGAGTTGTTTGGTATGTGCAAGAGCATTAACGATGAGCTTCAGTATTGTAGTTATGTAGGTGATAATGTCGTAAGTGCTGCAGGTATGTCTGATTCTTCAATATTTTTCATATAACAGAGAATTTGAAGAACTACTACTATGATAAGGGCGTTCACAAGGTATGAATTATTATAATACAGTATATTCATTAGTAGTACGGTATCTATCTATACATACATATATTTACACTGTGTATATATACTATTTCTCTTAATGTTTATATATACTGTAGTACACTTTTATATAGTAATTTGATAGCATTTCTATATTAGCCTAAAAAATAAGGAAATTACTGAGCTTCAGATACAACAATATGGGGTATCTCTTTTCCTCTGATACATATAGTACAGTACATGTTTATATTCTTCCAATGCAATGATAGTAGTAGATATAAAGAACTATTGTTTAGGAAATATCAATTAAACTATTTCTAAGCAGGGAAAGACTTCACCTGACTGAGATATTGTTAGTGTGTGTGTGTGTGTGTGGCATTTATCTCACACGTGTACAGTACAGTTGGCTGGTAAATGATATAGGATGTTCAGTTCAGTACAAGTTTTTTATAAGTATTGTACAGTGTCCATAAATTACTGACCTACTTTCAAACATCACAGCCTCAAAAATATTATAGGTGGAACACGTCAGTTTACTACACGTGAAGAACAACCTCTTTTATTCTCGACTTAGAAGACTTCCACGTGTCCTCTGTGTTCTGTTTGTGATTTTTTTTTTTAGGTTAATACGTTTTAAAATGGGTCAGATAATTTATGGACACCTTGTATAATGATCACTGAGTTGAGAAGAAACAGGGAGATATAATTAGTTTAGTATGTAGAGTGTACAAGGAGGCAAGTGCTTGGAAAGAGGGAAGAGATAGAGAGAGAAATATGTATGTAGAAGTTAGAGGGAAGAGATGTAGTTGTGATATAATCTCAGATGGTTAGTTAGAGTTTGTTAAAATATAGATCTGCTGAGGCTAAAATATTATAAAAACAAGAGTAAGAGAGCAAGAATAATATGCTGTAGTAAATGGCAAAATAAGTCACTTACATGAAGCCCCACTAAACATCATAAATACATCAGGAAACAACATGAAATGTTTTTTATTTTCTGGATAATTTTAATGAAGAATGTATATAGGTAAGAGTAGAGTGTATTGGGGTCATTAATCAGTCTCATGCAGCTGGAAAGAAATCACGGGTGTCCAGGATATCAGTGTATTACAGTGTTTGTTACCCCAAGTACTGTACAGAGCAGTATTGGGCTACCATCAGTATTGACCTCAACACTGTCAGGATATACTACCAAAGAATTAGAGGTACAGGAGTTTTTCATTATCTGAGATTAGTAGGGACCAGAAAATTGCCACTTAAAGCAAATGAACTTATACTCGGGAATCTGAAGAGAACGGAGTTGTCTATCACGCACTCGCCACTTTTCTTCTTATGAATATCGTCTAATTTCAATTCCAATCCATAGCTGCTATGCTTTCTTTTAGGGATTGTACCTATTTTAGCTCTAGCACTATACTTTGAACTCATGGCTAAGTATAGTTCAACAATAATTTGGCCACTTAAATGCGAATCCACGGATATTGATGACTCCGATAACAAGGAACCCATTTACAGTACAGCGTATGTGGTATTTAAAAATTATCATACAAAGGAAATAGATAGGTTTACTGTTATTTGTTGGGATAGAGAATATTAGACACTTGTAAACTGAGTCTTGTGTTAGATATAAAAAACCTGTTTATTACTTCCATAGGTTATATTTAAGTTAATAGTTGAAACTTCTCTTCACAAGTATTTTATTTTAACACATTTTATGAATATGTGATGGGTGAAATTATTATGTGATAGGATACAAATGTTAAAAATTTTGACTTTGGCAGCTGTATATTGTACTTGTAATTGTATTACCTTTAAAGAAGACATGGTCATGTCATATTAGCAAGAAATAATATACAGGGTGGTACATAACTTGCTATACCAAGAATAATTATAATGAAAATATTCTTATGTAATGCAACTCATGAACCATCCTGTATTATGATGGTATCTTAATCCAGTCATGTTTACTGTGTATGTGTTTGGTCATTGTAGAGTGAATTCATATATGTACTGTATTTGTTTTGTCCTGTACCATCATGACAACATACCCACATACCTGTGATTATAATTTTAAATTTTCTCATTGTTCAGTAAAGTAACTCAGCCACTTTTGTGTCCTCGGCATAACCCAATCATAAATAAAAGGAAAAATCACTTGCTTCAGTTTTCTTTTTATGGGGTATCAAGTCTTGTGAGAAATGCCCAAATTGATGTTCATGGTCTCACTGTTTAGTCTGTAAGTTGAGAGTATCTGTCTACCCGCTTGGAATAGGTTTAATGTGAGGGACTGAGAGAGCTGGCATCTCCTATCCATAATCTTTACTTCCCAATAATGTAAAACTGTATCTGCAAAAGTTACAGTATATATTTTTTTTATAATTTTATCTTGGAAATAATGCTTACTGTATTCTATATACACATATATAATTACTAAAATCTGTCCACCGTCAATGTATATTATTTCTTGTCTGTCTTTATTTGTTGTCTTTCTTTCTTGTGATTGTGATGTCTTAAAGTATCCCACCAACTATATTACAGAGACTTGGTGTTATTTTAAGCAAATATGTGTTTGCCAGTTTATTATGTACTTTTGTGTATTCTGACTCACTTGTAAGACTTTGTGTCTCTTGTATAATAGCTGTGCAGCTTTCCTCTACTACCATCAACACCTCCACCACCACCTCCATCATCAACACCTCCACCTCAAGTATACAGTCCAGCTTATCCATATACATTGACAAATTACAGTACATCTCATGTTGGTTAA
The DNA here is from genome assembly GCF_018991925.1 of Homarus americanus. Classification (NCBI taxonomy): domain Eukaryota; kingdom Metazoa; phylum Arthropoda; class Malacostraca; order Decapoda; family Nephropidae; genus Homarus; species Homarus americanus. The sequence goes on from NW_024735145.1 coordinate 315,194, forward strand.
GTGTCACTTGGTAATACTCTACTATACCTATTTGATTTTTTATTGTATGTAAACAAAGATAAATACAATGTTTATATGATATTTATGTGTGCATTATTGATTGTATTTTATTCCTTGTATTCTTTCATCAGCTTATGTAAGATAATGATGTACATTATCTTATACAGTATTTACAATTGTTTTGTGATAGTTTGTCCAGAGTATATTGTTTCATCATTTTGTTGGTATTTGTTAATTACTCTCCAACTATGGTTTTCCAAGGTGGTTATTTTGGTGTTATTCTGCAAGTACTTGATCAGTCAAACCCGTTAAATTCCAATTCCGAGAAAAAAGTACCTGTATTGTTCAGTCCCCAAAATTACTAGGCATTAGGCTTACCTTTTTGGCTGTAATCTTGATCTCAGTACATGTACTCCTGAGCATGCTGATTCTGAATCTATGGTAAAAAATTTGATTGCGGGGTAATTAGTGGTTGTAATGATGTTTGGAAGATGTACATCATCTTATAATGTGCTTACATTTTTTTTTTTTTTAGATATCTTGTAGTGATATTTTATCCAACATAACCAGTTTATATTGTTTTATCATTTTGTTGTCATTTGCTAATGTATTAAGAATCCAGATATTTTGATAATTTTGGATCATATTTGAAAAGATATTCAGAGTATAAGATATACATCTTTACTTACAAGCAGTTGTCCAATACCGGTATGTATTTACCAGTTTATTTTGTACTTTGGTGTATTCACTCCCATTTGTAAGACACTGTGTCCCTTGGGTAACAGCTGTATATCTTATTTCCTCTTTCCAAGATGCTTTATGAAGTCAAATCAAATAACTATGTACACTACGGCAATATCAAACACATGCAATGTCAAATCACGAGTAGAAAGGATTTGTTGTACATCTCATGTAAGTCTTCATAACATGTTGAAGACTTTATCACGGAATACTTCATTACACCAAATATCTTGATGTTTAACACCATCACAGACAGTGTTGTGAGTCTTCAACAACAAGATAGATGTAATGAAGATCTTGTGATAAAGTCTTCAACATCTTGTTATGAAGACAGATGTACAGCAACTCTTTTCTACTTGTGCTTTGACAAGACCTCTCTGGTCTTGTCAAGCACTTTGTATTTTTATAAACAATTTCATCAAAATTAAAGATTGTGTCTCCTCAAAATCTGTTTAGTATTTCCTAATTATTTGCTGGACTACCAGCATAAAATAATGATATTATTAATAATAATAAAAATACGATCGTTTTCAATATTATAATAATACTAAAAGCTGTTAAGTAAAAAAGCACATTATATACACAATTAAACTCTTGTTAAAGAATCAATAGAACTGCCCGAGCGGTGAAAAAAAAAATAATAATAATAATGCATAGTAAATTATATTTATAATAAAAAATAAAAAAGTAGTAAAATAATAATAATAATAATAAAGAACCATAAAGAAATACAAAATGAAAAAAAAGAGCAAGTGAGAAACAATATACAAGTATGTATGTTTTTTTTTTACGGGGATTAGCCCACCCAGGCACAGGTCACTGACCCACATCGGGGCCTAGGGGGGCGAAAATGTAATAATAATAAAGAACAATAAAGAAATACAAAATGAAAATAAATCAAAAGTGAGAAACAATATATGTATGTCGTGTTGTCAATATTAAGAGAAACAATTGAGACCCTGCAATTGTGTGTAAATGAGGCAGAAAGTCAGATCTGCAATATTTAAGACCTGACCTCGTGGTGACCCCCCCCCCCTCTCTCACCATGAACGGTTACGAGTTTGATAACGTGGCGCGGATACGTCCGGATACGCAGACCTGCCCCAAGAAATTAAACCTCCTAGTTCTCAAGAAGTTCTTTGAAACGAATGAGATCATGGGGGTCACCAAGGTGGAACGACTGAAGCTCCATGGTGACATCAAGATCACCTTCGCCAAGAAGGGTATGCCCATACAGCTCGCGGAGATCCCAGACATCAATGGCATTCCATTTAAAATGATTGCCTACAAGTGGGACAACCTGAAGCTGGGTGTATCTCCCACGCCGAAATTGCCCACGTGGACCAAGCAGAGCTGAGTGAGCTCCTCAAGGGGCAACTCCAAGTTGTGAAGAAGCTGTCCGACACCACTGCCCTCATCGGACACCATACAACCTTACCCAAGGAGGCTCAACTGGCGTGGGTAACTGCCAGTCAAGCCCTACTGCAGACCGAAACGGTGTTACAAATGCCAGCACTACGGACACACTGTCAACAAGTGTGAGGCGCAGGAGGACACCTGCTCCCTGTGTGGCAGCCCCGGACACCGCTACACGGTCTGCCCCAACACAGTAAAAAAATGCGCAGCCTGTGGCGGCCCACATTCTTCCGCCGATCAGACCTGCCCGAAATGGAAGGATGAATGTAGGATAGCCAAGGCTCGACTCGACAAGAAACTGAGCTACAAAGAGGCTCTCCTTGCTGTACGCTCCCAAGACAAGAAAAAACCAGCAGAAAAGAAAAACCAAGAAAAGAAAACCCAAGAAAAGAAAACTCAAGAAAAGACACCCGCCACACAGAATCAAGAACACCACGAGGCCCGTGGAACTGAAGCCCACGTGGTCAACCTCACCGTCTCCGACTTCTTCCACACCTATGAGGACATAAGACACGAGGAAGACGAACAACAAGACCCAAACACGAATGAATGGACACTTCAAGAGAGCAAGAAGAGGAGGAGAGTTAGAAGAAAATCTATTATCAAGCTAAGAAGAATACCAAGAGAGAAGACCAAGACATTTCCTCCACACAGGAAAACAACACACACAATCTAGCCGACCAAGCACTGAGAATCCCTGGCCCAACCCAACACGCACCTGACGCTAGCCTGACTCTGTCCTGTCGCCTCCTGGCCGCGTCCGGGCGAGTCGCTGCTGCCTCCAACTTATACTCCCTCATGCAAGCGGTGTTTAGCCACCGCACCTATTCTCTCCTCCTAAAATTCACTTCAATCCTCCCTTTATTCTTCCCCTGAACCTCCTTCCCCCCTGTCACTAGCATTTCATGTCATGTCATGTGATCTCTCTCTTTCTACCTACACCAACCAGCCAGCAACACATCCTCCTCCGCCTGCCTGGCGGTCCTCGCTCCCGCCGGTGATGGCAACCCACAAGCTGTCCTCTGAGCACCCTCACCAACCACCTCTCTCTACATCACGCTTGTAACCATGCTGCCTTCCCAGCACCAAGCTGCATTGTACATCCAATACAACATGTATACAGAGAGCAGATTGTGAGTTTCCTTTCTCCATCCCATCCTGAGTGTGAACCCAAATAACCCATACCCCACAAGGATACACATCCACATTTTCATTTTCATCGGTTTCCAAAGGACGGAGATAGGTAACTTAAGTATTTAACCTCTTGTGAGTTACAGTGCAAATGTGCAATTATATACTGTATTGAAATACATTTCAAATCTGATGTAATATCACTCATGACATTCCATCAACGTCTATGACGTCACGATTAACTTTTGGACCCAGCCAATAGATGGCGCTATTATTAAGGTGTCTGGCAACAACACCGTACAACCATCTCACATAGTTTAGTTGAACCTTTCCTGTCTTGGGGGGAGCATCTACCGCAGCCACAGTGTTTGTAAACAACCTCTGGTAGGAGAGCACTTGTCACCTGTGCTTATAATTATGGCCAATTACCACGTTATTTGTGTATGGAAAATAATATATCCAGGTATGTAAGCTTATGATAACTCTAGTAACTCAATGTTTATAGTTAAATAACGCTAGTTAATTCTTTTATTGGGTATTTTATTCTCTGATATCTGGATCCCACACCACGATGTTTCGGTCATCCGGGGAATCTAAGGAATTAGGTTAGATATCCAAATTATATTTTCCCGATATGTTTTATGCATTTTAAACCATCTAGACCTCCATATCTGTCGAAAACCACATATTTTGGATATTTATAATTCAGGGATGACCAAAACTAATTTTACCTCTTCTAGAAATAAACGAAGCCATAATAGTAAAGTTAATACAAATATTCAGAAGTTTTATGCCTTCGGAACTGTTAATGGGCAGTTACTAGCAACTCATGTGTTGTCAACCTGTAGTAAGAGATTTTGAAGATAAGACTGTGGATAGATGTGGAACAGCCTGACAGCAGCAGTCTGGATATTGAGACTGCCTATGTACATAAAATTAGGGTAAATTTACAGTTTCAGCCACAAATACTGTTCGACCACAATGAAACCTACCTAACCTTACCAAACTTGCTAGACATCCCCGCTATATTAAACAGAAAGTACTTATTTTGATATCTGGTACCTACGAAAGTAACTTTGTTGAAGCATTATGGTGTAATTTTAGGTTTTTAGTGTATGTGAGAGTACAGTACAGTACAGTTTAGTACAGTACTGTACAGTAATCTCAGACTGAACGGGTCAGCTGTTAACAAACAGACGACACGCAGTGACTGCAGACCTACAATAATTTCTTACGTTAATTTACTTTCTTGGTTAATATCCATTTGTAACGGAAGTGGTATTAGACATAACTAATGGTAAACATAAAATTGCTCTAACCGAGTTGTGGCTGAAACAGTAATAATACCCAAATTAGTCCTATTATGCATGTTTAAAGATCTGTTAAAACTGTAATTTACTGGTTAAGACTGACGTTTTAGGATAATATTTTTAATTATGTTTAGAGAGTGACTGGTCAGCAATATAGCCTTGATGTTGAATTAAGCTAACCAAACCTAACCTGACCTAATGTAATTTCACTTCTCTGTAGTATTTTACTTCAAAATGTGGTAAAATTGCATTTTTGTACAATTACGGAATCTCAAGAACTTTATCTCTGCAATCAATCGTTTCCCTCACAAATGACCTAGGTAATCTACGACCTGTGGGCCGCATGTGGCCCGTGGAGTGGTTGACAAATTCTATTTAATGTGGCCTGCAGTTCAGGTATATGCAGCCAGTTTATGGTGAATAAAGCAATATTTATTAAAAGAATAATCTTCACACACAATTCATTACTGTTCCATCACCTAAGCATCATTCTGGCCACTAATTACCCCGTAATTGAATAATGGACCATAGATTCGGAATCATCATGCTCAGGAGTACCTATAGGCAATGTTAGGCCTATAGGTTGTTCCATTATAGTTCCTCATATGCCAAGATTAAGATTGGCATTATTCTGGTGGGTGTGTCTCATAAGTAAGACATATGCTGTAACTATAGGAAAAACCAACGTATTAACAGAATGCTTCACTCATCTTCTGTTAAATGCTAAGAAACATTAACATATTACTTAAAAGATTATTATGATGGATTTGTTTTATAAATGGGAAAAAGTCTATGATTGTAAACTGAAAATATCGTGAGGTAGACGTGACGATAAACTGCTTCACTGTCCGTGCTAATACAATACAGGGTATTAACATTACTTTTGAGTTAGGTAGTATATAAATTTTGGTGGGTAGGCCCGCAGACTACCCATGCCTGACCTAACCTAACCTCCTAGAATTGTCTGAACTACTGATTGCATGAACTACTGATTGCATAGCTAAAAGTTCTCAAGATTTCGTGGTTGTACAGAACTGCATTAATACACAAAATGTAAATTGACACAACCTTACACTGCCCTCTTGTTAGCTCTATTTTTGTCACTTGGCTAAATTGTTGCACTTGTGATGTTTGTAACCATATCCTTGACTGTTTCATTACTGGCCATAGTTAGGACCTCAGATGAAGGTTAGACTCACCAGCGTATTTCACCTTTTGATTAAACACTAATGCTTACCTAACCTAATCCCCCAAGTTCTTTATAGTCATATAATATTTTGTTTGTTACAGGAGATAAGTACTGTCGCCCCAAGTGGTCATCAAGAGATGCAAGAGACTCTTATTTGATTGAAAATGGCCAGACTGGTGCATGCTCTATGGCACCTCAGTTACCCAGAGAGATTAGAACACCTACAGCTTATATGGTACTTTAGGCAGGCAAGAGGTGACTTAATTGAGGTTTATAAACATCTCAGAGGACATTCTGGAACCAGTACTTGCCATCAGTGTGTAACAGAGATGTGACTGCCGGCCCAAGCGAAGAGGATAAAAGTAAAAGTTAAGAACAAGACTTTACAAAATTGAACTACACCATTACAGCTGAAAATGACCTCTACTACCACCACCACCACCACAGCATCACCATGGCACCACTACCACCACAACACCACTACCACCACCACTATTACCTATGGCAAGGTAAATTATAGGGCAGCTCTCATTCCCTATACCTATGGGAAATCTTGATTCCCTGCAAACTGTTGACAAGTTGTATTTGTCATAACTCTACTACTGTTAGCCATTTGTTTTATCTCTGTCTGTGTGTTTGTCTTCTTTTTATATAATTATATCTATCTGCTCATGTGTATTTCTGTTTGTCTGTATTTCTAATTGACTGTCATCATGTGTCTTTTTCCATGTCTATCCATATCTCAATTTATCTATAACAGGATATACCTCTGTCTATATACAGTATCTATCTATGTATTTACCTGTATATCTGTCTACCTGTATATCTGTGTGTCAAGCTTTCTCAGTCAATCTATCTGTCTACAGTATACTGTATATGACTTATCTATACAATATCTTTCAGTGCGTATCTGTTTGTGTACAGTATTTTCATCTCTTCCTATGTCTATCTATTAGTCAGTCTATCTACAGTATATCTATCTGCAAGTATCTATCTTAACTATTGTATTTCCCTCATATTAAAGGCATCCCAAATTTAGCTGAGAATATTTAAGAAAAAGTTACTGTGTTTGTCAAGCATGCAAGGTTTGTAGTCCCAAGAAGGTTCACATAAACTAAATTTTTATAAAACAAACAACTACTGTACTGGATGACTACAAATTCATGAACATATTTTAATCATAAACTGTGCTGTATATTAAATGTTGTTTCTTCGTTTGTTACAGGTGAATTAGAGACTAAACCTTAACTAACAACTCGTGCATGGAGAAACTGCAGTCACAGGTGTGTGTTTCTGTCTTTTTGTACACTGCATCTGTCCATTTCTCAGTTTGTCTATAACTGTCTATCTCTATGTTTCTATGTCTGTATATCTTTCTATCAATCTTTCAATACCTGTAGTCAGTCGGTCTATCTTATCTGACGTCTGTCTATCTTTAAGAGAGGTGTTGACAGTAATTCAGTAATGTGCAGTGAGTGTGGAAAGTGGGTACACAAGAGGTGCAGTGGACTAGATGGTAGACTGCAGGAAGCTGTTGACTTTAACTGTTCTGTATGTGCAGATAATCATGTGTCCTTAGCAAGGCTGTAGATACTCAACTTTGTGGATGTGTTCCTGGATGATGTGATCAGTGCTGGAGGAAGTTTAGGGAGTTGCTGCCCTTATTGTCAGTATGAAAGGAAGAATGTATACAGCAGTGAAACATGGGCACTTAAAGAGGATGACATATGTAGTCTTGAGTTAGCTGACAGGAAAATGTTATACTGAAAGATAAGAAACACCCTTTCAGAGCTGCTCTTGTTTAAGTGAATTACTACATACATAACTTATTTATAATTTGAGGTATTGTACCTTCCATAGTTTATGACAAAAATTGGGGCAAAATTAGTGTTAGTGGCTCTAACTTTTGAAATGATTAGCAACAGCGGCGCTTAAATTGATGGTAATTAGTTTTCGTATTTTCTGTCCTAACGTTAGGAGTTAGTGGACACAACACTGACCATCATCATACTGTATATGATTCAGGATGACTGCTGGAGACATTTGTTTGGTTAAAAGTACATCTTATATGGCAGAAACACAGTGTATCTCTCAGTCTCTCTACAGTATTTATTTATACTGTATTTCTGTCTATATCTCAGTCCATCTATCGATATATTTCAGTTCATCTATCTATATCTTTCAGTCCATCAGCCTATATCTGTCTTATATGCACTGTAGATAGCACTATTAACCAAAATTTTTATTAAAGAATTGAGCTCAATCACCAAGAATACCGCCAAATTATTGTCATTAGTTGAAGGTGTAATAGACCCCAGTCCTTAAAGGCCCCAACATAATTACCAGACCATTAGCATTATGGCCCAACAGGACTGAGCTACACTGAAGATGGTTTGGATAGGTTGGGACCTATTGGAACTGCAGCCTATTTACTTTAAGGCCAATTTGTTCAACTATTTGTGCCATATATGTGATTAAACTCAGTACTTTAATTGATGCCATTCACTGAGTTGACAGTGCATGTGATTAATACCAGGAATACAAATATTTTCAGGAAAATGTCTAATATATTCAACTACTAGACCACTTTAGTATTATAAAAGAACCAAGAAAACATTGTCTATTGTCTTTATACCAAAACACTGGTGATTGTCTCTCAGATATCAGGAGTTGAATATCTGTAGTGGTGCATCATTGTGTCCTGGGTTCATTCCCCAGCCTGGGGACAGATGTGAGAAAGGTGTTATCCAGTGTGACCTTCACTACCATACATGGCAGGTTTTCTCCAGTTACAATACTACAGTTTCTTCCCATACTGTACAATATTAACAATGGGCAATGAAGGTCATAATAGAGAACAGACCTTCTACCCAATAAATGGTGAATTGATCATTAAAAAATAAATTATATCTTTATTCTTGATAGACATTTACAGTGACTGTCCCACTTATGACCCTGGTAGTTATGATGTTGACTTGCACAAAGGTGAATCATAACTTCATGTTGACTCACCCATAGTGAGCCTCAATTTTTATGGTCCTGATGAATGAGTCTTGTCTCGTACAACTATAAGTCGGCCTTCTCTTGCCACTCTAACTTCCCTTTGTCAGTTAACAAAGAAATCTGCATATTACTGTACATTCCTTGGTCTTTATTATGGAAGGCAAAGAATTATTATTGTCTAAGGATATATTGGATCTCTGAGGTGACAAACATGACCAATGATAAATATTTTGGTGGCAAGTCTGTGGTGTGAGTCTGGTAGTTTATTGTGTAGAGCTGACCCACCTGATCATCCTGTTATAAACTACAGTACTGCAGGGAGTGAAGACCTTCCTCAAAAGGTTTAACTTGGCAGTATTCAGAAGTTCACAGCTCTGTATCAGCTGTCAACACAGATGTCCAAAGTTACCATAATACAGTACAGTATAGTAATAGTTGGATTTAATGGCATTTTATGGTTTTTAACAAAGCCATTTTTTGATTACTTACTTTTGTCCTTGATGATGTGGTCCATCCATTATCAGATGCAGGTCAGGTGGGTCTCTACACTAAGGACTGTTGCTCTATAATCCTCACTGTGTACTTGAGGATGTATTGCATTTTTAACTCTCAAATGGAGCCCATCATCTGCAGAAGTTAGCTGTAGGGATGGTAGCCACCATCTGTGGAAGTTATGGCCGAGGGGTGATCCTTAACCAGGGACTCGGTGATAAAGAAGGTATCTGTAGCTTCCTTTTTTGCAACGTGTTCTGATATCACATTGACCCAACTGTACCCAGACTGTGGCCTCACACATGTGCGCTACTGTTTGTCTCTAAATCCAAAGCTATTATATAGAAGCTAACCTGAGGTCTAACATAAATTGTTCTGTGATATTTTGTGTCTATTGTAAAGACTCATGTGTTGTTACATAATGTTGTTGTACATCACTTATCTGTACAGTATTTTCCATATACCTGCATTGCCTATATGCATGGTGAACTGTATATCTGCATTGTTTATATGCTGAACTGTTTACTGTACCTGCATTATCTATATAGTATGTGGTAAGTATTGCTTACACACACAATTATTAATTAATTTATTAAAGTAAAATGGAGGCTTACCTCCTTCTCCACCTATCTCACAATTCACAGTATTGTACTTGGCCTATTGGCTCCAGTGCTTGGCTTTGATCCTAAATTCCATAAATCAATCAATCAATCCTAACATTACTCTCAGATACTTAACTTATTGTAGGAAGGATTTATGAGTCTCTAATGAAGTTCTCTGAAGACTTCAACCAGCTGTTCCTTGAGGTACTGTACTGTACTTAGATGGAATGTATAAGTAAAAACACAATATCTTGAACCATGTTGGATGTGTTCTTCCTCTGGGTGTGTGTACTGTACATTTGTGACTGTTCCACTCCACAGGCCTACATTTCAACTAAAAAGCATTGGAACCAATCCTGTCTGACATGTCATGCTTAACGAACTTATTAGTTTAAGGTATATACTGTACAGTACTCTTATAACTCAGTGTTACTTCTTATTTATTGTTAAAATACAGTGATAATCAATTATTAGCTTATTTATATAAACTAATTATCTAAATTTAAAATAAATGACGAGAATAGTCGACTCACCTCAACCCGGTGAATTATTTGATGGCCAATTACTTTCATCAGTCTAATCATTTATAATACCATAGTAATAAACTATCACCACTATTTATATTTTTATACTCATGAATCATGGGGTTATACAAAGTATTATAAGAAATCCATGATTTACCCCCCGACAATGAGTCTATTTCACGTTAAATTCACACAAAACCACTACCCAATTATCCGTAGGTGCTTCAGGGCTCCACGGGGCAAGTTACTACGGGGTTTTATTTACAATTTACGATTAATATGTGGAATTATACAAAGTAATTTCCTCATTTGCTGATTTGTAAACTGTGCCTATATTGTGTATACAGTATGCTGAATTGTATACTGTATATGTACCTGCATTGTCTATGTACTGTATACAGTATATTGCATTACCCTATCTATATGCAGAACTGTATACTGTACGGGTACCTGCATTATCTATATGCTGAACTATATACTGTACCTGCATTATCTATATGCTGAACTGTGTACTGTACTTGCATTGTCTATATGCTGAACTGTATACCTGCATTGTCTCCATGCTGAACTGTAACCTGCATTGTCTCTATGCATGTTGAACCAATTGTAAACTTATATAACTTTACTGAATGAATATCTGTCTATATATCTAAAGTGGTCTAGTGTATGGAAATATTTTATCTCTTCCCTGGTAATTTTGTGTCATCACAGGTGTTACTCTGTTGCGGTGTGAGCCAGTGTGAGGTAAATACTGTATGAACTTATAAACTGAGGTGTTAAGCTGCAGCTCATGAAGAATGACAATTTGTTTTCTTTTTGTTGCAAATCATAATACAGAATATATTTTTTCTCACTTTCTATCCATGTATAGTTTGGCTAAATTTGTCTTTTAAATACACTTGGACTTAGAAAGCAATCACAACATGATTTGAATTAATTTTTTTACAATATTCAGCTTCCTTTTGTGTTTTTGAGGACTTAGAATTAGTATGATTTAGTGAGAGTTGATCTGTTCCAGTACTTTACATCTCTTTCCCATTTATGTTAAACTAAAACGTATGAAGGAATTCAATCTCATTGGTTCTGCTCCATAATCTATTGACTGACTTATGTGGCAATGTCCCTGTTATAGTCATGTAAGTTAATATTGTTTTTGGAGATGCAGTATACTGTAGTGATCTCCGTTAAAGCAAACCATTTTTTTTTAAATTTGTCAACTCCCTGAATAATGATTTAGCCCCATGAGTATGATGACTTAATCCATGGAGTACAATGACTTGGCCCCTGGAGTACAGTGATAGCCCCATGAGTATGATGATTAGCCCATTGAGTACAATAAATTTGTTTTTCAAGAATGATAACCTAACCCTCTGAGTAGTGTCATCATACTCAAGGGGCTAGTTCATTGTACTCAGCAAGCTAATTCGTGGTATTCAAAAGGTTAAAATTTACTCACTGGATTAATTCCCCAGTAATTTATTTTGATTGTGGCTTCAGGGCAAAATTCACGTTTGTTGGAATGGCAGATTTATTTTGATGTCTTAAATCCTATTATGCCAAATATTTTTGCCTTTCTAAAGTAAGGTCTAGATGTGCTTAACAGTAATATTTTTTAAGTCCAGAAGTCATTGCTTTAAAAAGTATTCTAAGTCCAAAAAGTCATTATTTTGAAAACTATATTCCAAGTCCAAAAAAATCAGTTTTAAAAAATATATTGCTTTAAAAATATTCTAAGTCCAAAAATTCAGTTTATATATATATATATTCTAAGTCCAAAAATTCATTGCTTTAAAAGCTATTCTAAGTCCAAAGTGGCCAAAAAATATTCATGGGCAGATTTTGAGTAGATTAAAAATTATTCTCTGGTTTTTATGGGTAAAAAAATTCATGCCATTCTTAGGAGTTCCAGCTTGGCATCTCCGTTTTCATGATTATTATAAACCACAATGGACTACCTGGAAGTGGGGAGAATATTCAGTGGGAGCTTCGTGTAGGTTCCAGCATTTTATAACCCTTACAGTGCCGTGCTCTTCATTTATTGGCTGGCCCAGCATTTGCCAAGGTTATAAAACTACCCTACTGTACCTACAAGGAGCTCCCCACGTCCAGGTAGTCCATTATATTTTATTTATTTTTTTTTGTTAATGATAGCTTAAAGGGTTAGTCTCCGGACACTCTTTGAATTATCATTAGCCAAATTTTCTTCGACGCTGAACCTGGATAAAAAAAAAAAATATTGACTTAGGTATATCATAAAAAGCAAATTTTTGGGATTTTTTTCCAAAAAATTGGAAAAAAACTACTAATTGCTTTTTTTTTTACCCAAAAATTGTTTATAAACTAAAAAAAAAATTTTTTTTTCCTAGATTTGTTTTCAGTTTTATATGTACTTTAGTTTTATTTATATTTTTTTGTTTGTATACATTTTTTTTATCCGTAATGTATTTATATATTTTGTGGTATATATTTTTTCCATATTTATTTATATTTTTTATCCATAATGTATTTATACATTTTTTGTATTTATTTTTATTTTTGTTGTATATATGTTTTATCCATAATGTATTTATATTTTTGTATTTATTGTTTTCCATAATTGCTTTTTTCATAATATATTTCTATATTAAATATGTATTTTTTATGCATAATGTTTTGGTATAGATTTTAAAATGGCTTACTGGTTAATCTTTTTGACTGAAGCCAAATACTGTGTATACTGTACTTTAATGAAAGTATTTACATTAGTTTTCTGTAAAATTGAAAAATGCAGGTAAAATTAAAAAAATACATGAAACGACATTTATACATTTATTACTGAATAATGTAATGGCTCAATACATTATTTTTTGTTAGTGCAGGGCAAAACGGGCGGCAGGCAGGGCAGCACAGCAAAACAGGCGCCAGAGCAGGGCAGCACGGCAGTCCTCTTCAGAATAAAACCTATAAAAAATAAAATTACCTTTTTAACCACTTAATATAGTACAGTAATGAAGAATTATTCTATTGTAGGCAAATTTCCATGAATACTTGACAAGGACCAAATGTAGTGGACAAAAAAGAAAAAAAATCAAGTTAAAATTCCAAGCCCTTGCCTAATGATCCTCAAATTGTCAAATATCCATGTTATATTGTTCGTAATTGAACAGCAACTGCAGTAACTTAAATTATATTTTGCCTCAAATATAGTTACTTGAGCACTTAATATAAACCCTGGTGCAGGGTAACCATGGTAATTTTGCAGGTTCATATTGAGAAATGGATGAAAACCAAAAATCTTTCATCACAACTTAAAACTGAACCAAAAGTAAGTTTAGCTCAACCATAATGAGGGCTATTGATGCAGGAGAACTACAATATGTAGGTATTCAGTCAGCCTGTATATTTGGTTTATATTTGTCAACATTTAAAATCTTTGTTTCAATGACCTTGTTTTAAGAATAATTAACTTGTGAGCAATGCATTTGCTGTAAACCAAATTTACATAAATTTCTTGTACAGGTTGACAATCCCTTACCCGAAATCCTTGGGACCAGAGGCATTAAGGATTTGGGAATTTTTCGGTTTTCAGAATGGTTATTTTTTTTATTAGCCCACCCAGGCACAAGTCACTGACCCACATTGAGGGCAAAAAATATAATAATTATAATACAGGTAATAATAATAATTCATAGGTCGTGTTACTCACTTTTTATCTTTTATTCAATCTTGTATTTCTTTATTATTATTATTACAGTATTATTGTTATTATTTTATTTTGGTGTATTTTTTAATTTAAATTTTTATTTACTATGAATTATTATTATTATTATTATTATTATTACATTTTCGCCCCCAGGCCCAGATGTGGGTCAGTGATCTATGCCTGGGTGGACTAATCCCTGTTAAAAAAAATTGCTCCACAAAAAACTTTCAGTTTTCAGAGCTTTTCAGTTTTCGGAATTTCAGATAAAGGGTTGTCATCCTGTAATATGCTGTGCTGTACTGTACTTAATACCTTCAGAAACCACAATGAGATATGCTGTACTAACTTCAGTTGTTCCTGGTGCAGCAAGTCAGTCATCACAAACTTTACTTTTAGCATCTGACTTGGCATTAAAAGTACAGTAGTTTGTTGTATGGAAGGTGACGTCTCCTCTTCCTCCTCCTCCATCCCATGAATTGGTAACCTAGGAAAAAATTTAATTATGAGAAGCCATTTATGATTAGAATTTAAATAAAACAAGGTATCAAGATGGATATTTACCGAATTGTGTAGTACTGTATTTTCATTTTAAAATACCGTAATGGAGACCTACACTTTGTAGCTTGTTTTACGAGGAATGAAAACAGTTAATGACAACCCGACTTGTCAGATTTTTCCAGAAACGGCCGTGATGAGCAAGGTTATGTTTGGCTCCCCCCATAGATTTTTATTTTTTTTAGACTGGAGTCAGGCCCAGTTAGTCCAGTTTATCAAAGTTCTACTGTATTTAAGTAATCATCCTGGAAGGAATATTATTGTAACTTGGTACTTCTAATAAATCAATGTTACTATTAGTTTCTGAACGGTTGGTTCTACTTCCACAATCTTCGAGCATAAATGCATACAGTATACTCCGTATACGTTTTTGAACAATGTGAATCCTGAGGCTTCAGATCATATAAAATACTGTATTACATAATCGAGTGGACGTCGTAAATGGATACCAACACCATGCCTATCTTATATACGAGGGTCACAAACTTACAACCACAAATGTTACGAAAAGTGGTGGATGGGATTTCTGATCGAAATAGATACCACTCTTGTGAGGCGAGCATGCCGACTATTACACCACAGGTCACCACTTGTACAGCATAACTAGTATGACTTACAAGGATTGGAGTTTTGTCCTTTTATGGAATACAGTATCTAGTATGGAGTACAATGACAACCCCCAATCCTACACCCATCTCTATCTCTTGCTGATATTGCAAACAGGAGTACCAAGTAAAAGTGAATCTTCTGTAGTGTTGGCAGTCTAACAGATGTACAGTATTGCTTAGCTGATCTTGGTAAAGTATAGGACTTTTTAAATAAAGAGAATATGATTAAGAATTACATTTTGATCTCTTTATATGAAGACATTTGCTGTAATGAATACCAAACACTGACTAAATTATGCAAAGTTCTAGCCGTTGTGCAGTCTCACAATCCAATTTTACTGCTGTTAAACTTCATACAGCAGAGTATTGTATATAAGAATACTTGGTGATTAAATAAAAAGGTTTGCCCTAATAACAATGTAATTAATATAAGGATAGCTATATGAACTTCAGGAATTCAGCAAATTAATCTTAGTTCTGAGGATTGTTCATCAATAACTTCATTGAAGTTGGATATAAACAACTCAACCTTGAACACCACTAAATTTTAAGAATGATCAGCCAATTATTTTAAAATGTAGGTGCACTAGTTCCTTCTACTGCCGGCCCTAAGAGTAACGCCCAAATCATTGAATTAAAAGGATTTGAGTTCTACAGTATTGTATTGTTAAAATACAGTGAAAACCGAAGCTGCTATGCATAGACATTTGGTACATAGATGGAACTGTAGACTAGTATTAACTTTGCACTTAATTACTGTATAGTAGTTAATAAAAAAAGGGAGGGGGGGGCTAACAACAGCACTCAATAGGTTGAAGTAAAAAATGCTAGGATAAAAGTTATGACCAATTGAATACCTCAACTCCTCACTGTACAGGTAGTTCTGCTATAACGCGATAATTGTGTTCTTGTAAAATATCGTGTTATAGAAAATCGCGTAATAGAAATAACAGGGCTTATGGAGAAAATAGGGTTAGGTGCAGATTACTCGAAATCGAAAAAATTTAGTAGTTAGCCTAACACAAAGGATAGCAGTCTAAATAAATGTTACATTCATTTCTAATAATGAAATCATACAGTAAATGTAACACTTTACTTGATGGGGGAGAAGGGTGATTTTGAGGTTGATAAAATGGAGCTTCTCTTCAAGTGTTGTATCCTTTCTTTTACGATCATCACCGGGAATTCTATCACCAGAACGCTTCTTGTTGATATTCTTCTTTACTATATTCACAGTTAATACAGTGGGGTATGCTATAACGAACGGATCCTACTACGAATATTCCTATAACGAACGATTTTACCTATAAAATAGAGAATGCTATAACGAACGAAACTACTCCAACGAACATTTAATTTTTTTTTTTTTCTAATTTATTGTTTTTTTATTACAATTATTAATGATATTCTTTATTTCAGGGGTTTAGATGCATATTTATGCACTTTTATACAATTTTTACAATTTTATATTATATTTTTCAGTGTTAAGTGGTTGTATTTGGGGGCCTGGAACGGATTAATCCTATAACGAACAAGGTTCTAGAACCAATTAGATTCTATATAGCATACCCCACTGTACCACAAAATTGGAGAAATAGTAGGAAAAAATCGTGTTATAGCAAACAAGCATTCGCGTTATACAAATATCGTTCCCAATTCATAAATCGCGTTAGAGCAAATTCGCATTATCAAAACACGGGTTATAGCAGAACTCACTGTACTGCACTTTAACCACAAACACCACTTCTTACCTCAAAATTTATGAAATGAGCTGAAGTAACACCAGGCATCAACAAGAGATCCTTATTGATCACCTGTAAGTAGTTCTCATATCTGGTACAGCAACATTCTCCCAGATCCCGTAGTTCCAGCAACATTCCCCCAGATCTTGTAGGTCCAGCAACATTCTCCCAGATCTTGTAGTTACAGGAACATACTCCCAGATCTACATAATTCAAGTAAACTAACCGGCAACTGGATTCTCCGTCAATCATTTGGAATGGAAAAAAATCGTTGAATGGCAATTACTTTAAGTAAACCTTGAAACATTTAAAAACTTTTGATTGTGAATAGAATTAAAATATTCACCTCCCAGCACGGGACACAAACTCTCCCACCTGCACGGGACACTTTAAACCAACCCGCCAGCACGGGACACTTGACTCTCCAGCCAGCACGGGACCAATGAGGATTCGAGAACGAGTGCAAGGCAAAAATAAAGGCCATATTTCTTGTAACCGATCGCCCAAGCGGCTAACGAGCCGATCAGTGGTAAAGAGAATAAGTTTGATTACGCGAACATTTTAGTAATCTCAAGCAACAGATGGGAGCACCATCGTTTATCTTATATAGCATATCCCTGAGAAAACTAAGTTAAATACAGAAATTGTACAGGTATTTTGTTTTTAGTAAATAGGAACTAAATACATGTTATCCAACAATAAAAAGTTAGTCGGGTGGAATAGTTGAATATATAAACATTTCGATATACGATACCTTTCATTCAGCCTTCCTAAAGAAGCAACAGAGCTGAATGAAATGAGGAAAATAAACGGTATAATTGCCTTTTGAACCACATTTTTATCTTGTGCATTCACCTGAGGTATGGTTAGGGCCTTACCCTACCTACCATTCGGACAATGTTAGGTTTAGTTTTGTTTAGTAAATTACGTGGTCGAGAAATAGTTCCTTAGCAGTTAGTCTGGTGTGGAGGCAGCCTCAGTAAGTTAGCTTATTTAGAAGGGTGTAGGATCATGATTTACGCCAGAAATGGGTATTCGAAAGTTTGCCCCTAATCAGACCATTTTGTGTTTTCATATTCTTGGCCCAAAATAGGGTGATTGGTATTGCAATTTTTCACAACCATAGCCCTCAAAGTGATTTGCACAACTGTAAACTAGTCCCTCTCAAAACTTCGAAGTTCTATGCAGAGAACACTTTCGATTCATTCAAACCACGCGAAGTTCTCCCCAAACATTTGAATATCTTTCATGTGTTAATAATTGTGTAAGCGAAAATTAAATAAAATATTAAGCAACTAAATTTCAGTATAAAAAGGGACAAGTTTTCAGATTATGTACTTTGAATGATAGTAAACAAGATGCATTAGTCATAACTGAAAAACAACCAATGTTGACCCACAAATACAGTATATACCATGCAAACAAATCACTTGTGTATGTATATAGGAATAACACTACAATATGTAAATAATTTCGGAGATTGTTTTACCCAGATTGATTTCCAGCATGCCATATGGTATAGCACAATCAATTGCAATATCCAATATCATTAACTGGGTAAGTATTAATAGTACTGTAAATGAAAAGTCTCATACTGAAGGCAGTTCAGGAATATTGGTAAGGAATAGGGTCACGAGTTTTAAGCAGTTACCCAGAGTCGTTTTCTAATTTAGTACCTTTATCACCAACTAGATGGTGGGGTTTCCCGGGTAAAAAATTATACTGATAAGGGAAAAGGTCACCCAACAGTTATTACTACTCTTGAAGAGCGCGCTTCCTATTCTTTAAACCTCATTGCAAGGGACGAATAAGTTATAGCACTTTTATAACTGTGGTGTTCTCCGACACCAGTAAAGTGACCTAAGAAAGCGTTAAGAACATTAAACACCAACGCACTGTACTGTAACCAACGTACTGTACTGTACTAACTGATTGTTCTAGTGCAGCGAATTCAGTCTATCACAAACTTTACTTTTATCACTCTGACGTAATAAAAGTACAGTATTGTAGTTGTTATGTCCGAAGGTGATGTCTCTTCCTCTCCTCCATCCATGACGTAACCTGGAAAAAATTTAATTATGAAGCCATTTATGATTAAATTAAAATAAAACTAGAGTAATAAGACAGTTATTTACTGTATTATACTTTGTCATTTAAAATACTGTAATGGAGAACTACACTTTGTAGCTTTAATTTTACGAGCATGACAACCCGACTTGTCAGATTTTTCAAAACAGCCGTGATCGCCAGGGTTATGTTTAGCTCCCCCATAGTTTTGTATTTTTTTGGACCGAATCTGGCCCAGTTAGTCAGTTTATCAAAGGATTCTACTGTATTTAAGTAATCATCCTGGAAGGAATACTACAATATTATGGCTAGTGCTTCTAATAAATCAATATTACTTCAAGTTTCTGAGCGGTTGGTTCCTTTTACAACCTTCGAAACATAAATGCATACAGTATATACATTTTTGGAGCTGTGAATCACAGGGCTTCAGATGCTTATAAATACTGTACTTGATCAGTGGATGTAGTAATGGATACCAACACCATGCCCTATCTTATATATGGGGGTCACAAACTTACAACCACAAATATGTTACAAAGGTGGTGGATGGGATTTCTGATCAGACTAAATTTTCACTCTTGGGGTGGCGTGCCAACTAATACACCACAGGTCACCACTTGTACAGCATATCTAGTATGACTTACAAAAGTTGGTTTTTGTCCTTTTATGGAAAAGCAATTATCTAGTATAGATTACAATGACAGCCCCCAATCCTACCCATCTCTAGCTCTTGCAAGCAGGAGTATCAAGTAAAGTGAATCTTCTGTAGTGTTGGCATCTAACAAGATGTACAGTATTACTTAGCTGATCTGGGTAAGTATAGGACTTTTTTAAATAAAAGAATATGATTAAGAGTACATTTTGACACTCTTTATATGAGGACATTTGCTGTAATGAATACCAAACACTGACTAAATTATGCAAAGTTCTAGCCGTTGTGCAGTCATGAAATCTACGCCAATCAATTTTACGTTAAACTTCACTTTTAGCAGAGTATTGTATGAAGAATACACCTTATTGATTAAATAAAAGGTTAGGCCTAATAAAATGTAATTAATATAAGGATAGCTAGGGCGGATTCAGGAGTGGGCAAAGTGGGCAGCTACTTGGGGCCCTCCATTACAATATTTTATTAATTTGTTTATTCATTTGGATTATTTTATTTTCATTCTTTAAAAGTCATGTTTATCAATTCCATCTAAACAAACTATGCTTCAGCAAGCGTGATAGAAATTAAGCTAGCTACTCCTTGAAATTCATGAATACCTGGTTTCCTATAGGGCCGTATATTTTTAATAGATGCTATTGTTTGTGTTGCTAATAATATATTTAGAATTAGGAACTCCCAGATGTTTCAGAGCTCGCTTCCTCGCCACCCCACCCTCTTGGGTAGTTTTACTAGTAAGGGAGGGCCTCCTAAAAAGCTGCCCCATGGGCCTCCACAGGTCTAAATCTGGCACTGAGGATAGCTAAGAACAAGATTCAGCAAATTAATTTTCCCCCGGATTCAGGAGGAT
Source organism: Homarus americanus (assembly GCF_018991925.1). NCBI lineage: Eukaryota > Metazoa > Arthropoda > Malacostraca > Decapoda > Nephropidae > Homarus > Homarus americanus. The sequence goes on from NW_024735145.1 coordinate 335,773, forward strand.
TGTTCATCAATAACTTCATTGAGTTGGATGCAAGCAACTCAATCTTGAACACCACTAAATTTTAGAATGATCAGCCATTTAATTTAAAATCAGGTGCACTAGTTCAGCTACTACTTGGCCCTAGAGTAACGCCGGAAATCATTGGTGTAAAAGGATTCGGGGTTTCCTGCAACGTGTATTCTGTTAAAATACAGTGAAACCAGAAGCTGCTATGCACGGACATTTAATTTGCATAGATGGAACTGTAGGCTGTAGTAACTTTGCACTTAATTACTGTATAGTAGTTAATAAAAAAGGGAGGTGGGGGGGAGGGCTATAACAGCACTCAATAGGTTTGAAATTAAAAAATGCTGGGGTAAAAGTTATGACAATTGAATACCTCAACTACCCACTGTACTGCACTTTAACCTGACACCGCTGCACCTCAAAATTTATGAGGAAGCGAGCTGAAGTAACACCAGGCATCAACACGATATCATGTTGATCCTGGTAAAATGGATTTCATCGGTACGGCAACGATTCCTCCCAGATCTACAGAATTTAAGGAAACTAACCTGCAACTGATTCTCCATCATTCATCTGGAATGAAAAAAAACTTTGAATGGTAAATACTACTAAACACTTCAAGTTCGATAAATAAATAATATAACATTTACCCCCCCAACAGCACGGGCCACTTTAACCCCCACCCCCTCCCCAGCACGGGCCACTTTAAACCCCCGCCATAGGACAACCAAAATGCGTTAAAGTTGGTGAATTAAACGGGTGGAGAATCTTCAGTTAATCATTAAATAAACTAAACTTCTAAAACAACTCCTTAACATATTAACATTGGTCTAGGTTTCTTTCCTTAAAATAAAACCATTCTAGGATTTTGGCTCAAAAAGTACTGAAGGTTTGGAGGCCCGAGGTACTTGACGTTCACTCTACAGTACCTAACTGTACACGTATACTAAAGTAACAGTATGTTCCTCAAACTATCACAAATTCTCTTCTACTAGTTCCTTCGTATGTTAAAATAAAACTGAAGTAAATACATTTACCTGCAGTATAAACCAAATCCCAAATAAAAAAAAAGTAAAACATACCTTAAATATGAGGCGAGTGAGGACCGGCAACACTCATCCTCTGGGTCAGGGTTGAAATAACCTGACCTGCGCCAGGACACCGGTTTAAGTACCTCCTCGCCGTCAAAAATGTTACCAATTGGGGGAAAACGAACAATGATTTCCACCTTTGATCGTATATACAAATGTTATTACAAATTAAGGATAAATTAAACTATTCAGTAACAAAAATAATCCCCAAAATATAAATAAACGTCTACAAAAATAATATAAACGCTAATACTGGACTTAAAATTCGTCAACTTCCACAGTGTGACAAATCATAGTTGCCAACCCTGCCAATCTCACATGTCTACCAACTTTATTGGTCTCAATTATAAAAAAATACGTAATTTTGTCAACCAATATAGTTATTTATATTTAAGAATAATAGCATACTTCTCAAATCAATAAAACATCACTCAATAAACCTCACCTGGAAAAATATAGACGTATTTCTTCCCTATCTACAATAATGTGGTAATTACTGTAGTCACGGTTGTTACAGGTTGTTATAAATGATTCAGTAATAGGCAGATAGAGATGATATATAGAATGTGAGATGGATGGATCGTGAATATTTTAATCCTATTATTTCTTGGAGTTATATAAAAGACGTAGGAGTTGTAGTGGATTTCTCCCCTACAAACGCTGTTTGTCGCTGAGTAGCCGACCCCACGAATTCCCCAGTGTATGCCTCGTGGTCTAGGTCAACCAGCGCCGCCCACGGAGCGGGGGTCAATTACTAAGCCACGCCTACCCCCGCTATTTAAGACCTGACCTCGTGGTGATCTCTCTCTACCTACACCAACCAGCCAGCAACACCTCCTCCTCCTCCGCCTGCCTGGCGGTCCTCGCTCCCGCCGGCGAGCATGGCGACCCACAAGCTGGTCCTCCTCTGAGCATCCTCACCAACCAGCTCTCTCTACATCACGCTTGTAACCGTGCTGCCTTCCCAGCACCAAGCTGCATTGTACATCCAATACAACATGTATACAGAGAGCACATTGTGAGTTTCCTTTCTCCATTCCATCCTGAGTGTGAACCCAAAACATCCCGTACCCCACACTACCATTAGACAACACATTATTCTTCCAATATCTTCCCAGGTGGAAGTACTTCCTTGTTTGGTAGCTGCCTACAGTCATTCCACCTTAATGTCATGCTTAAAGCTCAAGAAACAGCATTAAAATTGATCTACACTTATTTGTATTTTTCTGGTTAAATAAACAGTTTCAATATAAAGTGTGGACGAGCTGCTCTAATCCTATGGCTCAGAGTTAGCAGAGGATATGACCTATAAGAGAATAATAAAATTCTTAAAACGTACATCATGGTCCAGTGGATAAGCCTCCTTCCGTACATTATAGAAGTACGAGTTCCTTAAAAGGCGCTTGTTTTATTTATTTTTTTTCTTTCGTTATGGAGAACTATTTACGCTATATCATTGCCTAAAAATTAATTGGACGATAAATTCAAGCTGTTTTAATATATATTCCAGCTGCCCCAACCCTTCAGCACAGTGGGGAGGACACCTACGGCATAAGAGAGAGATCAAAATTACAGTATTCCCAGGTCCGTCATGGTCCAGTGGATAAGAGTTTTACCTGCCACTCATCGAGGCCCGAGTTCGATTCCCGACATTTCTTTTAGTTTTTGTTTTTATTTTCCTTCTGGGTCACTATTTTCGTTGTATTATACCCTAAAAGTGAAATTGGACCATACATAGACGTTTTAACGTATATTAGTGTTCGAAGCTTCAAATGCTTCAATGAAGCTTCGTGACGTCACTCTCAACCTTCATATATAAAGTCTCGACTAACTCATTTTCGTCCCATTCTTCACCGACCACTCACCGCACTTCTAGTCTCCTTTAAATACGTGTAAATTTTTTGCCCGACTGTCTACAGTCAAAAGGCCAAGAGAAATGGTTATTCTTTTGGGTAGTGTTTAATATACTTAATTATGGCGTAATAAATGCTGATTTAAGTAATATAAAAACTTGCCAGCCGGTTACTGCAGTTCACTTGCCTCATAGGGTCGTATCCCCAAGTTTCACTGGGCTCTAAGGCCCATGGTACCTACTTTGCAGCTTAAACAAATACATCAATACGGTTTAGTATTACAGTAAGTGGCTCTCTAACGTCTAACCAGTAATTTCTTAATGTTTTAGGCAAATGTACCACCAAACGAGCCTAAACTATAAGCCAGTGGCGGGTAACGAGCGTAAACCGTACATCGGTATTTACGTAATAATTAACCAGTAAGCGAGTACAATGACCAGATAGGGTTAGATTACCGTTTTATTTATTTTTTAATTTCTTGCTTCGAAGCCCAACACACTTATGGCGGAGCCGGGTGGTCATAACTCAATAATTACGCATTTCCCCAAACGTTCATAAATACCTTGCATATAACATTACATATTGTCACAAGTACTTTACCTGTTTGGTGGGGTTCTTGTCCTGCCAGATGTTTGCTAAAGCCAGCCAGCCGTCCACCTAAGCCAGCCAGCCGTCCACCTCAGGCAGCCAGCCATTCACCTCAGCCAGCCACACAATCTGAAAGATTTAAAAAGACACTCAGGGTTTGTGGATGGACAGGAGGGTGTATGGATGGGAGGGAGGGTGTGTGGATATTTGAGATTTCTGACCATGAGTACCAGAGGGTTTATCTTTTCAACTGTCATCCTGTTTCTCAGGAAGCTCTAAATGTGCCTTAGTCCAGAGAGAGCCTTCAGCTTCAGAAGAACCTACTGGAGACACACAACCAATACACAGTACTGATACAGATTTAGAAACACTGTACATCTCTGTCACAATATATGAGAGATTCAATGAAGTTAGATGGTGACATTCCTCTCTTGGTATTCAGAGATTTTCAGCACCTTAACTCAAAAGGGAGAGATGAGGAAAAGTAAATTTTCCAAAATAATTTGTTCTTACAAACAATGCCATGGTTATTTTTATCTTATTTCTTTATTTGTATAGTTTTACCACTTATTAGCTTACAAGCCATTTGGAATGAGTTGGAAGAGAGCAGCACATATTCATGACTCGTGTCTTAAAGTGGGTTGCCATCTCATTTAAAAAGTGACCAGACGTGACCGATCGCCCAAGCGGCTAACGAGACGATCAGTGGTGAAGAGGATAAAAAAAGAGGAATAGCAAACCTACAAAGTCAGAACACACATACAGTATTTAACTTATAAAACAGCTGCAAAGTTTAGTAATACCTGTACCATTATTATAGTCCCCTTATGGTATTTAGTCTGTCATTTTTTCCTATCACACTATGTGGAAAAAGGTAATTATATAATCACTGGCATGTTAGGATTCTCCACAAGTCATTTTATAAATAAGGAATAACAGTCAGTTCTGTGTTCATGCGAGTAAGATAATATTTTAATATACTTTTACATTTCAGAAATGTGTGTTGGTTTTGCAAACATTACCAAAAACTTCACCCTAGTACAAGAGGTCATACTGTGTGAACAAGTGTTGCCATCATGCTCCCCGAAGGATCATGATTATATACCATTGAGTTGTATCAAGTCTGACCTAAGCTCTATCAATGGCCATTCATCTTGTGAGACTGGTGTTCCACGGATGCCAGTAACTAATCCTGACATAACTTACAGGCATAAGAAAACAAAGGTCTCAGCACTGAATGAGATACACAGTGACCACTCATCATCTTGGGCTGGTGTGCCACAGATGGTGGCAATTCAAGAAAGATTGGTAAATAAATCTCAGATACTAACTCAAATTAAAGACCAAAATATTATAAATTTACAGATAGCAATTCAAATTAAAGACCAAAATACAGTTATATCTCCATTAGCCGGAATCCCTCAAACCCGAAACTCTCCGATAGCCGGAATTGAAATTTTCTCGGAAAGACGTTCCCAAAGCCGGAATTTTCCATACAAAATTCCGGCTTTGGGAACGATTTTCCAAGGGGCAAATTCTCCGGAAAATTCAAAGAAAATTTTACTGATACCCGGAAAATTCCAGGAGTGGGGGATATTTTCTAGGTTCGAGAGATGATGTAATGGGTAATTTCTGGAACTTCCTAGAACATTTTCTGTTACTCGGAAAATTCTGGGGACAAGGGATTTTTCCGGCTTTGGGAGATTCGTCTCATTACCCGGCAATCTCTCATTCCCAGAAGTGCTCTGCACCAATTGTTCCTGCTAACAGGGATATCACTACTAATTCTCAGATATGCAGTGAAATAGGAGACCAAAATAAATGCACAAAAAATAAGATTGATAAAAAACAGAATTTAGAAATCTGAAGTCCAAATATGTAGGAACAATAGATAACATGTAAGATCTCTCTTATATCACTAACGTATTTATCACAAGGAAAAAAATACGGTTTAATTCATTTGTTATAATGTGATGTGCAATATTCAGGTTTAATTACTATTTTTAAATTTTCAGTGTAACTACTGCACTAATTCCTTCTACTTTACTTTTATCCTCTTCACCACTGATCGGCTTGTCAGCCACTTGGGAGATAGGTCACGTCTCTGTTATGCCTTAATAATGTGTAATATTAGATAAATACAGTAGTTATTTAAGATATATTACCTTATCCAGTATAAATATGGTGCATATTTATTTAGTATAATACTGTTGTCAGCATATACTATTCTAAAGATACATATTTATATCAAACATTTTCCGAGTTTCATTTCATCTTATCTTGACCTAAATTTAACCATAAAATTACCTGTTGTTTTAGCTGTTATCTGTACCTAGATAAGTTCTCAAGGATATGTCACTTACCCATGGATAACATATCAAGTGTTTTACCAGCACCAGATAAGTGTTAGAATACAGGGTACAATACTTTTATTAATTTTGATGGTAGCTATATCTGGCATCTACTTCTGAGTTATACATATATGATTGGGATATACTAATAACACTACTTGTCATCACATATTATGCCTGAACCACAAAATGGGATAAAAATTTCCTTAATACCTAAGATCTTCGGGTACTTACATGCCAAATACTGTTAAGTGTTCAAGACTTTTGACCTCAACTGTACATAGAAATGATGGCTGGAAATAAAGACACTATGATCTGTAAATAATATATGAAAAGTATAGAAAAACTGCAAAGCAATCAGTCTATAGAGTTTACCAGGAACATCTCAGTAGATTTCTGCAATAACCAAAAAGATGATAAATAGTGATATCCCTGTTAGCCGGAATAATTGGTGCAGAGCTTTTCCAGGGATGAGACATAACCGAGTAGTGGGATGCATCTCATTGCGATTGCATTTTTAGTGTTTATAAGGTGTGTTGGTGTGCGGATTAGTGGATGTTATGATCATCATAACATCCAAACACGCAGAGGAGCTTAAGAGAAAGGGCGACAAGACTAATCATGCTCAGTCAGGTCAAAAATATGGGACCCACTAATCATCTATCCTACATCTAGCTCCAAGGTTTTCAAAGCATTTTTAACCTTGGGCCACTGAGAAATAAATTTGTGTAACACATTATCAGCTTTGTACTGACCATCAGTAAGGTTTATAGAAATTAACAAGTGATCGCAGGCCCTTCGTGCCCTTGTGAAAGTTTTAACGCTCGTGACAGCGTACAGCGAATGAGGGTGCGCCAAATTCTTAGACTTGCATGGTTAATTAGGGTACGCCAAGTCCGTAGATTTGCATCGTTTACCATCGTAAATATAATTGTTAATTAATGCCTTCCTAAAGAAACCATCGACATGGGACCAGGTTTGTTCCACTACGAATTTTTTTCGATTTTTCCACGAAGTTTGATGAAAAACGATTGTGCCGTTTCGGCTGCCCAGAACAGACACACGCCTAGTCCTATAGTATATTAGATTCCCTAATCAAATTAGCTTCAACCAGAAGTCCTTCTGTGACACATGATGATTTGTACCGAAAATATAGACGTCATAGCAATCACCGAAACTTGGATGAATCTGTTGAGCAAGAACTTTTTATCAGAGTACCATACAGTATAGAAGGGTACAACCTTTTTCACAAGGACAGGGAAGGTAGAAAGTGGGAGGGGGGTGGGGGTGTTGCACTCTTTGTCAGGGATACATTAATGGTAATGGTAAAAAATCTGAAATACCTATTGGGACAAAAAACAGGTATTATTGCACTTCTGCACCCCACATTCCTCCCCTAATCTATTATCATATTCAAATAAAACGTCTAATTATAAGATATTTTTCTTCTATTACATTACCGTCGCAAATGTATAATAACGGAAATAGCGTATCCAAAATTTTCTCTATTTTCTTCCATTAATCTTCCGCCATTATCGCCTACCTCACCTCCCACACTGCGTGTCTCCTTCATAAATCATCACGCGCATGCGTTCCCGTACGTCACGCGGCCAATCAAAAGGTTTTTTTTGGCAACCAATTAAAATGAGTTGTGGTTTAATTTGCGGTATTTTTGGCCCAATCATATTCAATTTTTATTTTGGGTCTCATATTTAGAAATTCAAATTCATTTCTGACCATGGAAATCTGTAATGGGTGTCACTTCAATTATATGGAGTTGATTGCGAGTTTTTTGGGAAAAAAAACAAAGAAACTAAAGCATTTTTTCAATCACATGGTGTTCTTCCGACCTCAGTAAAGTGACATAAGTGCAAGAACGAATGTAAATAACGTCAAGACCAACATATGAGGCATTGTGGTAACTCCAACGACGAACGAGAACCAGGCCAATAAGGCAAGAAATAAGTGATTCCATCATATGGTAAGAGTCAGTTAGGTCAGGTCAGGTTTATGTTTTTCTCGTGTTTTTTTTTTGTATTTTGTATTCGCTTAGCCATAATTTTTGTCGGAAAATGTCCCACCAAAAAAGAAGAAAAAAAACGGCCAATTTCCGACGGAGATGAAGGTCATAGCCGATCTAAACACACAAATACACTAGAAAATCATATTTTTTAGTTTCTAACAGAGTTGTGTGCACTTATGCAAATTTACTCAAAAACAAATATTAACTCCATTGATTTTTGTCAATTCACCAAATCGTCGAAGGCAACGAATTATTTCTTACTACATACACCAATATAAACTACACTAATACCAAGGCAATATAAAATGACGGAGTTTATCTTAGTATAGTAGTAGTACCTTTTCATAAAACATCACGTAAATTTCCATTTGATGAAGGAATAAAATTCAGTAACTACTTTTTAGGTTGACTAACTACCATGGCAGGGGTTGATCAACTCTCTAACATCACATGTAACTTAATTATGAAAATAAAAATACCAACAATTTACTCACCACAGAGGACAGTAGCGGCATATGCTTGTGTTTAAATAACTTAATATAAAAATACTAAACATTTAATCACCACATTATGTAGCAGCCAGTCACAACACGTCCCTCCCTCACGGCTCACTCAGGCAAATGGTTTAGTGGTGACGTCACAATGTTTTGTTTCTACCTAGGAAGGAATGTATAAAGAAACTTGTACTACATTCAATTAACGTTGACGTCCCTGACAGCTGCGCCATCTCTCGATAAGCTTCTTTTTCATAGAAAACGTACATGGTGCTTTAAGAGAACGGATTTTATTTACCATAACGATTTTAACCAAGGAGGTTTATATTAAACCTTCTTGATTTTAACTATTTAAGGTCATCAAAGAAAACGAGCTTGTCTTTAGCGTAGACTCCTGTCATAAGCCATGTACATTTTAATTCTTAGCATCCATTGCATGAATATTATGGTTTAGATATAGACAGAAATAAGACCATTGTCTGCTTATATATTTATATATTTAATTATTCACGAACAATGATGTTCCTTAAATAAAAAGAGAAGACAATACCATGTTGTACAGTACATGAAATAACATAAGTAAGGGACTTAGGTGGTAGATAAATATAAGTTAAGAAAACATCAAAAGCAAGCTGGCAGGTAGACCTAATCTTCATGATATCCACAAAAAGTAGAAAACAGTATTAAAAAGACTTAGTTTCAGCTTTCAGTCTTGAAAATATATATAATTCAGGGTGGGTAAGGCCGAAATACATTACATGTTTGAATGCTCTGATAAGAATCACGCACACACAATAATTTGCTAACACTTCCTACTACGATTGGGAGGTAAATTTTAAACTTTGTGATAGTTGACAAATGCAATCAAGCTGGGTGAAAAGGTAAGTGGAACCAGTTAAATCAATATATTAGTCAGTTAGATTAAGTTACATAACACACGTTTAGAAATCAGTTTGGTGGGGATGTCCTAAAAGTGTGGCGCATTGCTTCTGGTTCCTTCTGATGTCAGGTAAAGGAGCTTCAAAACGTCCGGGAAGAGGTCGGGAGGGATCTGCAGTTGAGAGGGAGGGGGGAGAGAAGCTAGTCCTGCGTTTTTTTTTTTTTTTTAAAGGGTATTAGCCCACCCGGGCACAGGTCACTGACCCACATCGGGGCCTGGGAGGCGAAAATTTAATAATAAGAATAGTAATTCATAGTAAATAAAATTTATAATAAAAAGTAAAATAAAATAATAATAATAATAATAATAACAATAATAATAATAATAATAACAATACTGTAATAATGATAAAGAAAAAATAATAATAATCAATAGTGAGAAATGCTATATGTATAGTATGTTGTGTTGTCAATAGTAAGAGAAACAACTGAGATCCTGCAATTGTGTGTAAATGAGGCAGAAAGACAGATCAGCAACCTGGGACTTGGTCACAATATTCGTGATGCCATATGGCAGCAGGGTCTACCATTAGACAACACATTATGCTTCGAGGAGGTCTGGAAGAGGATTGAGGGATCTGGAAGAGGAGTCGGAGGAGGGGATGTAATCCTTTTCGAGGAGGTGCGTGGTGCCGAGGCTGAACACGTCACAACCGAGGGAGTTTCTTGCCGATAAAGCTCTGCGACGCAGCTCCCAAGTTGAAGGTTATCGGACCAAGGAGGTGGTGGGTGGAGAGAGATGTTACCAGTGGTGGAAATCAGATTGTTCTTCAAGGATACTCAAGGGTCACTATAATTTACTCATTATTATTCTACCCTCACAGCCTTGCCTTAGGGAAAAACGTTGTAGTAATGTTCTAATTGCATATACTATAACGTTTTAATAACGACGAATTGTTAGCTGGGCAAACGGGTTTTGGTGAGGAAATATAAGGTAAGAAGAACAGTAATGTAAATACAAGTACATTACGTTTAGACACCAAAAACCAAATGCAGTTCTTTACCTAACTTAACCTAACCAAACCTAGAGCCATCCTTAACAAGTAGCAGCTGTGATGTGGTCCTGTGGATAAACTAATCAATGTTCAAAATAACTTGAACATTTACGACACAAATTTAACGTAAATTCACGAAAACAAACTGTTTATACATGGTGTGTCCATAAAGCCATGTAACCAGAGAGGATCTAAATTTATCCAGGAACGCCATTCATTAGCCTGAACCATTTGCTTATTCTCGTCGCCAAAATTGTCATTGATTTACCTCTCACCTACAGTACATACACAAAATCCCACCATACATAAATCCAAGGAGAGAAAAATCACATCACACAGACTAGATAAAGTTAAAAATGTCTGGTTAGATTAAGTTAAATTAAGTTAAATTTTGTCGCTCAACTTCTCTCACACCCAAGGTCTAGCATTTAATCCTTGCCTCACACTCCAGCTGTCACAGTCAACGGATATTTTAAGCTATAATGTGAAGAGTAAAATATAAGAAAATAATACATAATTAATGCTAAAACAATCAGATAAATCAGTATTCAAAGAGGAACGACACAAATAAAATGCATTAAAATATAGTGTCAAACAAAAAATATTCCTTCAGAAATAAACTGATAACACGAAGTCGGTATATCAGTTCATATCAGGGGTTCACCATCAAAGGGTTCATATTAGAGGTTCACCATTAGAGGGTTCATATTAGGGGTTCACCATCAAAGGGTTCATATTAGAGGTTCACCATTAGAGGGTTCATATTAGGGGTTCACCATCAAAGGGTTCACATTAGAGGTTCACCATTAGAGGGTTCATATTAGGGGTTCACCATCAAAGGGTTCATATTAGAGGTTCACCATTAGAGGGTTCGTATTAGAGGTTCACCATTAGAGGGTTTATAACAGGGGTTCACCATTAGAAGGTTCACGTCAGGGGTTCACCATTAAAAGGTTCATATCAGGGGTTCACCATTTAAGGGTTCATATTAGGGGTTCACCATTAGAGGGTTCATATTAGGGGTTCACATCAGGGATTCACCATTAAAAGGTTCATATCAAGGGTTCACCATTTGAGGGTTCGTATTAGAGGTTCACCGTTAGAGGGCTCATATCATGGGTTCACCATTAGAGGGTTTATAACAGGGGTTCACCATTAGAGCGTTCACATCAGGGGTTCACCATTAAAAGGTTCATATCAGGGATTCACCATTAGAGGGTTCATATTAGGGGTTCACCATTAGAGGGTTCACATCAGGGGTTCACCATTAAAAGGTTCATATCAGGGATTCACCATTAGAGGGTTCATATTAGGAATGAGGGGTTAGTGTAGTGGAGTGTTTAGTAACTGAACCCCATAAAAAAATAAGCGCATTTCTATGAATGACATATATACAAAAATTCTCTAAAGGATTTTGTTCTTTCATGTCAAAACGATTTATATTTGAATAAGATCAAATTAAACAGTCATGCAGTGAGGACAATAATTGCAGCCAAGTACGTGTGGGGAAATCCATAAAAATGCAAAAACAAACATGTGAATCTACTTGACCTATGGCTATTAATCTTAACAAGGCCGGACCACACAAAAATCCGAGATAAAAATTCCTACTTCTGCCTGTACCGAGAGATAAAGCTGTCTATCTGATTTATGGTACAATAAATCAATCTATTAAAATGGTAACATTTGATACTTTTAAAGGTGAAATGTAGTTACTGGGTATTAAATGGCTCGTTATTTTATTTTATATAACTAACTATACCCATTATCGAATATGGATCTTGACATGTCCAGGAAAATTGGGGTTAAGTCAATCAAGTGGGTGGAAAGATGCGCATGATCTTAAAAAATACCAATTAGTAAAGAAAAACAGATGAGTTGATGTAAAAAGTGTTAGTGTGACACCGACTTAATGAAAAATATCAATAAATAGTATATATTATATTGTCATCATTGCACGCTCAGCAAAAATACCATGACTATCCCTCCCTCACACACACAAACTAACAAAACCTCCAGGCTCCCTAAAATAGCGAACAAAATACCAACCACCACTACACTCAAGATAAAAACATCCATCTTTCCCCGTAGCAACACACACACACTCACTCATTGTGTATCGCTGCTACCCTCACCTCCTCCACCCTAAGTTGTATAACCCTACTATTCTTTAACCCCTCACTGCTTTACCCTAACTCTCAACCTATTTATCTGATGGAAACCCAAACGAGAGGTCAACCTGTGTAGAATCCCTCCATTGTTCTTGAAAAATATTCTTTTGTATTATCGAGCCTTGGGCTGGTAGATGCCCTAAGCTGTAAATAATTTAAGATATTGTGCAGACTGCATGCTTGCTAATGTGTGTTTCTCCTTTATAATATACACACACACACACACACACACTCGCTAGTAGATAAAGCATGCCTACTATTGTATTTATTTGTATACATATACAGTATATACAGTACATCCTGGCTTGTACATTATTCTAAATCGGAAGTAAGTTTGAGCAAGGATGTCCAGGTTAACGTGCCTCCATTATCACATATAAGCATAGATTTTTATTATGTTTTGCATTATTACTGTCTTTATATCCGCACATATCTCTCGCGTTGCTGTATATAGAACACAATAAAAATAGACATTAGTGTATACTTTTATTTTATAATTTTTTCCTCTTCGCCACTCATCGACTCGTTTATTAATTACTTTGGATTCTGTCATTTAATATTGAGCTTATTAATGATCTTATCAGTCATCTTAAGTGAGAGAGAAAAAGTTGCCAAACATACACTGTCCATTTAAAAATATTTGCCAAGCAGACGATGGCTCCAAGGACGTGAGAACTCCACAAGTGACATGATATTGACTACAAAGGAGTTCATGTGATCAAAAAAGGAATTTTCTGCATATATCTATTTAAATATTACAATGAAAAACATTTAATTTTCATTAAGTTGTTTGGGTTAGACTGTATTTATATTATAAGATTGTTGTAAAAAGAACAGATGGTGAATATATGGGCATATTTAGTTAAAATATATATTAAATCTACTGATAAACGATGGTATTTTGTTCAGCATCTGCTCGAGGATAAGGGAGTTGAGTCACTTATAACGGATGTGGGCCAGCGGCCCAGCACTCAGCAGCCGGCACTTGTGATTAGTGTCCACCCAGGTGCGGTACAGCTCGTCCGGCTCCTCCACCTCCTCCTCGTCATGGCAACCAGTCGATTTGCAGAGGTCCAGCAGGGGCCTCCCATCGAGGTGTTCGCCATCAATAAAGCCTTCGCTGACTGCACAGCCGAGAAGAAGGTCAACATCAGTGTGGGAGGTAAGGTGTTGTGCGGAATTGAAAGTTATGTCGACCTTTAGTCACCAATAATTGCAAATTATAACCCTTTTTCACCTGAGGAATCTTAACAATGTATTGTTAGTAAACAAATAAGTTGTTATGGAGGAGGTTAGCCCCAGTGTTATATTAATTTTATATTGTCTGGGTATGACCACTGGCACGACGTCCACTGATGATAGATTAAGGTAAATTTGCACTGTCACATTTTTCTAGTGTATTTGTGCGTGTCATTAGACCGGATATGACCCTCATTTCTGGCGGAAATTAGCCGGGTTTTTTATCGAATTTTTTTCGTTGGACGTTTTCCGAAAAAAAAAATCATGGCAAAATGCACCAGAAAACCTAGAAAAACAAAAAACAAACAAACAAACCTAACCTAACTGACTCTCACCATATGATGGAATCACTTATTTCTTACCTTATTGGCCTGGTTCTTGTTCGTCGTTGCATTCTGAGATTCTTACACGCCACATATGTTGGTCTTTGCGATATTTACATTCCGTCTTGCTCTTAGTACACTTTACTGAGGTTGGAAGAATGCTATAGTTTTTTCGTTTTTTTCCCAAATCTCGCAATCAGCTCCATAGTAGGTAGGTAGGCAGCTACCAAACAGGGAGGTACTACCGCCTGGGAAGATATTGGAAGCATAATGTGTTGTCTAATGGTAGATCCTGCTGCTATATGGCATTGCAAAAATTGTGACCAAGTCCCAGGTTGCTGATCTGACTTTCTGCCTCATTTACACACAATTGTGGGGGTCTCAATTGTTTCACTTGCTATTGACAACACAACATACATATATCGTTTCTCACTAATGATCTTTTTTTAATTTCTTTATGGTTCCTTATTATAATTATTATTATTATTATTATTATTATTATTGCAGTTTTCATTATTATTATTATTATTATTATTTTATTTTTATTTTTGTATTTTTTATTATAAATTTTACTTATCTGAATTATTATTATTATTATTATTATTATTATTGTTATTACGTTTTCGCCCCCCGGGCCCTGATGTGGGTCGGTGACCTGTGTCCGGGTGGGCTAATACCCGTAAAAAAAAAATACATATATAATTTAAGTGACACCCGTCGCAGACTTCCATGGTCGGAACTGAACTTGAATTTCAAAATATGAGACCCAAAATAAAACTCGAATTTGATTGGGCCAAATATACCGCAAATTAAACCCCAAATCATTTTAATTGGTTGCAAAAACAAAAACACTCTTGATTGGCCGCGTGACGTGTACGGGAACGCATGTGCATGATGATTTATGAAGGAGACGCAGGAGACACGCAGTGTTGGAGGTGAGGCAGGCGATAATGGCGGAAGATTAATGGAAGAAAATAGAGAAAATTTTGGATACGCTATCTCCGTTATTATACATTTCTGCCGGTAATGTAATAGATGAAAGTTATCTTATACCTGTACAGTACTGTAATTAGACGTCTTATTAGAATATGATAATTGATTAGTGGTAGGAATGTGCTGTGTGTAAATGCAAAAATACCCAGATTAATGATGATTAATTAATTAGTAATAAATTATTCAGTGTAGTCTATAAGTTGGCTTTATCAGAGGCTGTCTGTGGTATTTAACTGATATTTAATTGGTATTTAGCTCTAATAGGTCAGGTTAAGACGGATGCTTCTATTTCCTAGAGTATTTTAATGTTCACTAATATATTTACTAAAAGATAAATGATAAGGACTGCAGCTGTAGTAAACCTGCAGTGTTAGGGGCCAGGCATTAAGTGAATGGACTTTTAGTGGTAATAATGGACAGGGCTTTAAAGGTGAGGGAAATTGTGGGGTTAAAACAAATTGCCAATCAAACAAACCATTGAGAACCTGACCTAATCTTTTTCTAATCTACAAAAGTCTGGTTGTGTACGAAACTATGCACAAAGAATCACAATAAGCATTCATTTTGTTTATGGTTAGCTGTTAAAAAAGGAATGTTTACCTAATAATGGCAGTTAATTGATGTTCTTATTCTTCCCTAGCTTATCGTACTGACGAGGGTAAGCCATGGGTGTTGCCAGTGGTGAGGAAGGTGGAAGCAGAGTTGGCATCAGACATGAGCCTCAACCATGAATATTTACCCATTTTGGGCATGGAGGCATTCACGACGGCTGCTGCAAAAATGTTATTGGGGGCATCTCACCCAGCCATCACTGAAGGAAGGGTGAGCAATTTTTACAGCTCACGCTCCTCTGTACTGTAGGCTACTTGCTTATTGCTCACATATTCCTGTACCTTCCCTCAGTTGAATAATTCTTGTCACGGAACAATATTCATATACTGTACTGTACTGTTAACGTTCTCCTGCCCTCTCCCTCGTGTTCCCAGATCTCTATGCCACGATGCACCTTATAAAACACCCCTCTGTAGTTCCTCACATTTCTTGAACATTATTATCCTTCACTGCTGCATACTGTGGCTGTCTCATTAGCTAAATCAGATTGTTTATCAGGTAACCTTATCTCTTCCTCTTATATTCAATATTGATAACACAGTGGATGAGTGCTTGGTCCAGTAGTTCCTCTTACCTGCCTCACCATTTAGGGCCAATGAGCACTTTTCATTCACAGATGAGACCATGTTTACATATATTGTACATTGTGTTCTTTCATTTGTTGAGGCTACGTGTATAAATTTTCTCGGAGCAGGAGCATTGAAGACATCCCAACATAGATCAGTGCAAAACTCCTTTTCCTTTTTGTAGTTTCACATTTCATTAATAACAATTAAGAAATGATGTTGGAATGAATTGAGTGATGATGGTCATGTTAAACGTGAATTTACTTGAATCTGTTGTGCATAGCTGCCTTATACTGAACTGACTCTGGTATAACTCAACAGGTAACTTCAGTACAATCACTGTCTGGAACCGGAGGTCTTCGTGTAGCGGCTGATTTCTTGTGTCGGGTCCTCAAGTACAACACCGCCTATTATTCTTCACCAACCTGGGGTCAGAATCCACTACAGTACTGTAATATGGGGGACTTGCTGTATATAGATGTGTGAGGGTCAGGGTGAATTACAGATTTACAAATACATTGTGTGTAGTGCAGCTGGTTATGTAATCGGAATGAGATGATTGTTCAGTGTCTGCACCTATTTAAGAAACCTCTATTATTATCATCTGCCAGTTGATGACCTGCTCCCAAGTTTGCCAGAGGGTTAGGAGGAAGGACAGTGTAAATTACTGAAGGCCTAAAAGAAAAAAAGAAACTTGAAGTGCTTCTCTGTAATGATGTACAAACTTTTATCTCCCCTCTTATTGGTACTTATCACTTGTTTATAACAGGACCCAAGTTGACTTGTGAAAGTGGTATAATTTCTCTTCAGTTTGTCAGACTTTATTATTTGTCAGGGTCATTAGTGTTTTTACTTATCAGAGGTATTTGATATGTAATATACACTGTATATATACAGTATGCACATATCCACTCTCTCTCTCATATGCTGGTGAGTGAAAATTTGTATAGTTTGATTTCTATTTTTGAGTATTTTTCATTGCAGGGAACCACCGCCTCATTTTCTCAGATGCTGGGTTTACTGAACTTCGTCAGTACAGGTACTGGGATGCAGCTACCCGTGGCCTCAACTTTGATGGCATGATTGAAGACCTCACTAATGCCCCAGAAAACTCCGTTATAATCTTCCATGCCTGTGCTCACAACCCAACTGGTGTTGACCCCACACAAGTAAGAGCATATTTCGTCACTGGTCAAATGGGGCCTAACCAGAATTGTTTTTTTTTAATCTAAGGATTTTCATTTTAAATCTTAACAGTTCTTTCCTTACTGTGATGCTTAATGGCTAGAGTCAGTTCCAACACAGAATTACCCTTTACGCTATTGCTATTATTCAGGCAGGTAACAATTGATTGTATATCGTGTCTCGTGGAATTTAATTGTTTTCTCCGTATTGTACTTTTTTAATGTTTATAGGACCAGTGGAAGAAGATTGCAGATTTGGTTGAAGAAAAGAAACTGTTCCCCCTGTTTGACTCGGCCTACCAAGGGTTTGCCTCGGGAGACCTCGACAATGATGCCTGGGCAGTACGTTATTTCGCCGAGCGTGGCTTTGAAATGATGGGCACTCAGTCATTCTCCAAGAACTTCGGCTTGTATAGTGAGTTGTTTTTATTGATTTTCTTCTTTTCATCAAAAAATTTGTTCCATCCAAATTTGTGAGCACAATTAAAGAAAACTGTCCGGTGTTAAGGAATTTTGTAGATTCTGTATTATTCATCCTGGGAGTACATACTTAGAAATTTTCAAGCTGTTTACCATTTACTGTATTCTTAAACATAGTTAGCACAATTTACAAATAGAAGGTATTGCAGTCCTCTCATGTGAGCTGTGTTCCTGGCAGATGAGCGCATTGGTAACCTGATGATCGTGGTGAAGGACCCTGCCTGTATTACTCCCATGAGGTCCCAGCTGACACTGCTGGTGCGAGGGTCCTACTCCAACCCTCCCTGTCATGGTGCTCGTGTGGTGTCCCGGGTCCTCAATGATCCAGCACTCTTTGAAGAATGGTGAGTTGTATTTTGCAGCCCTACAGTGTTGCCAGATACATTAGTTTACACGCTGATACAGTTGTCAGATTAAAAAATTTCTTGGTTTTGCTATATAGAATGGCAAACTGTTATATATTATGAATGAAAAAAGTAAAGGCTAAGTAGTTTCAGTACAGCTCTTTACATTTTATGTAGATGAGGTATTCTCCAGAGTAAGTCATAACAATGGGGTGAAGACTGTGATGATGGATAATAGGAAGTTCCTTTTTTCGGCCATTTATCATGATTTATTTTCATCACTCGGATTACTGTAATGATCTTGTTTCACTCTTGACAAGTACTTGTGTGATCTCTATAACAAGCAAGCCAGCATGTTGCCTTAAAGGCTGACAACACTTGAGTGGTGCTAAGCAGTGGGTGGCTGGAGGCTTATGGCATGTACAGCCCAAGTAGCCTTTAGATCCATTAATTAATTAGCTTAAATTCAACAGGAAGGACTGCATCAGGACCATGAGCGGTCGCATCATAGAAATGCGTAAGGGCCTGAGGGAACGTTTGGAGAAGTTGGGCACACCTGGCAAGTGGGACCACATCACTGCTCAGATTGGAATGTTCTCCTTCACTGGGCTCTCAGGTGTGTAGATGTGTTTCTGGTTTCTTTAATTTTTTTCTAAAGGGTGTTAAGGGAATTATTAACTTTTGTGGGTTGATTTTTATTATGTATTAATAAAATGTTGGATGAAGAGAAAACACAAATAATAATTTAAATCATAAGATGAGTTTCAGGTCCCATACTGTACAGGGTGTCTTTCAAACTTGTCTTATTTTGAGTAAAAAAGGTCAAGTCAACATGGTTCCAATTACAAGGTGGCTGAACGCACACTAACTGACGAATGGTGGGGGAGGTCAGGTGGAACGGGCAGTAGCTCTGTAATGGTTGAGAATTGAACTGTACTGATATAACTTTTTTCACTCAAAATAAACCAAATAATAACTTCCAGAAGTTTGGCAGACAATACGAGTTAGCCCTCAGTTAGTACAACTTATTTGCCATAAATAGTTAGGATTTAAAGGGATAAATTAGTTCACTAGATGGGGTACTTAGTTATATTGTTTTTATATTTTTCTGCTGGCATATGAAAGTTAGAATCTGCCAGGTTGAAACTTGAGATTTTACCATCCAGTGTAACAAAAACTAATATTTAATTATCTTCATGTGCAAACTTTCTTTGCAGCCGAACAAGCCAAATTCCTGTGTGATAAGTACCACGTCTTCATTCTGTCAAATGGCCGGATAAACATGTGTGGCATCACAACAGGGAACATTGACCATGTGGCAGAAGCAATTAATGATGCAGTGTGCAATGTTTCCAAGGCCTAGTAGTGAAGCAGTGTGTCAGTGTCATTACCTAAGACAGGAGGAAAAGGTTTATACAGGAATGCCTGTTAAGACACCATTTGTTGTGAATAGTAGTTATCCATGTCCCAGTCCTTGATTGTTAAGAAATTAGCAGTGTTGTTTAGGATGCAAATTGGCCAGTACAGGTACTGTATAAAATAATTGACACTGTGTAAAGAGGGAACTTAAATATTGTTTGAGGTTTTATAACCTTATTGTAAATTGAACCTCCAAATGAAATGAATTGGTAAGACTTTGCCTATGATATAGCCAGATAGTTATAGCATAAGTAAAACTATAACAAGAAATATCCAAAGATTTTTAACACTTCATGAAATACTGAGGATAATGTTAAGATATTATACCCACATTATTGAAATACAGTTTCCATTGGGGTGTCGAGGCCTTGTTGGATAGTAATGTAGTCTGCAACAGGTCTCAAGAATGCAGTGCTTCATTGGCACTTCTGTATAATCATCACTGAAAGCTTTATGCACTCAAGGTATCTGCTCACTTATTAACAGTGGTTGTCAGTCTTTACCTATGCAGCCAAGAGCCTCGGTGTCAACACGATGAAATTGTACACTTCCACGGATCCTCACACCAGACGGACATGTGGTCATTATTGTGATATTAGTGGCATCTACAAAATTGTTACATTGTTAATGTTGATTTGTATTTGTCATAACTTAGTGTTGTGAACAGAGTATTTATTAACAGATAAGATCCGGTTAGAAACTTAACATACTATTTATCACAGCAGAATTTTAGCAATGCCAATTAATAAAGTATAGCATAGAATTATTTAACTTGCTATTTTTATTTATTTATCTGTCACTAAGAGTAATTTTAAATTGTCTAGCATTAGGTAAATAAAATATTAAAGGTTGCGTCCCGTAGTAAAGGGGTGTTTAAAATTAGTACCTTAATTTCTGACGTTGGTATCGGTGGTAACAGAGTAAAAAAAATTTTTATTTTGTGACAAAAACATCAAAGTAGCCAATTATTGACTAGTGTACATCCCGTGTTGCTAAGGCCGTCGTCACATGTACACATGACAGTCGGGATATACTGCACTGTACTCTGTATTATAATGCATCAGACACCTATTTGGAAGTTGGGTACAGTACAGTATTTAAAATTGATAGTCAGTATTTTTGGACCAATGTGAAGTACAGTTTTCATAATTACAAATCTTAATGATATTTGCAAGCATGAACACATTGTCCCTCACTTGCTTTAAAATAAAAAAATAATACAAAAATGTTAAATTATCAAGCATTTGTTAATTTTAATCTTTATTACAAAAGTAACTGAAAACAGTTACATTTGTTTACTAAGTAATAATAGTTGCAGTTGGAAAATAATATACATCTTATTAAATCACCCGAGCGTTCCAATGCTAGTAAGAGTTCACCATCACATAATTTGCATCAGTAGCACAGCAAGAAATTAATTTTGTGATATAGATGTATATAATGCATTTACAGGGTGGCTACAGCTCTCTTCTGTTCCTACAAAGCAGACTGCTGCTTGTTCTTACAATAAGGGTTAGATTGTGCCTGAAGGGAATAGTCTTTAAGTCAACAGGGATCATGTTGTAAAACCAGGATCAAGAAGGTGGTTGAAGACTTGATGTAATCATGGTAAGGTAGTCTAATTTATTGTAAGAAAATGAAGAAGGTTGGAGACAGCAGTTGAGTCTAGTGCATGTACATAGTAAGTTTGTTGTCCACATCAGTGATGTTAAATATTGTTAAAACAATAAATTATTAAAGAACTTTTCTTTTGTATTTCTCTTATTTTTACCCATTTACTGCTGGTAGGAAAATTGTGGTTGAACATACTGTACTCTTGGAGTAACATCATCTGCATCTTATTACACTAAATTTTGATTGATGAATGATATTTACCGGACAACCTACCGGTAATCTTATGTCAAAATAAAAATTTCCAAAACTGTTTCAATATAAGTACACGTACTGTACTGTACATACTTGTTGATATGCTCATATTCAGCATGTCAAGGACTAACTACTCTAAGATTTTGAGAACATTATTTTTTTGGCCCTTGGGTTCCTTTGTCTAAAATGATTAATTATCTCAAAATTGGAGATAAAGAATATTTGGTAATGACTTGGAAAAAGCTAATTAGTTCTGGAGTGCTAATTATTCAGCACTTGTAATTTTTTAATGGCAATTTTGGGGTTCTTGTGTTAACCTGATGAACTGAACTAAAGTAGCAAACTACTTGTGTGTGAGGTGTCTATCTGATGAATAAAATTGTCTTGTGTTAGCTAAATAAAATAATAAAACATGTCCAGTAGTCAATGGATGAAACACATTAATTATCAATCGAGTGTGAGTATTGACCAAAAGAACACTTTTTTTTTTTCGAAATTTAAAAGTAATGTGTTTATTTGTACAGGCAGAATTACATAAAAAGTGCCATCAGAAAGTTATAGGTGGGAAGTAATTAACACTGCAAAACTATGGTTGTTTCAGCCATAATCTTGATCACTAAAACTTTGTTCAAAATTGCAACACTGTGTAGGTACTCCTGAACATGCTGACTAAGGATCTGGGTCAAAAAATTGCTACAGTATTTGGATAATAACTCACTCAGTGCCGTCACAACAACCTATGGCAGAGTGTTCCATTAGTGTACAGCCCTCACTCCAAAAAGCTTATGCTGACAATTTCCTGAACTTGTGGCTTCTTCAACCTTAAGTTATGGATATCTGCCAGTTGGTTTTGAACACCAGATTGAGTACTAGTGCCCTATTACATATTATAAACTAATATCAAGTCACCCCTTTCCTGCCTATAAGCTAGCCAACAGCAAGCATTCTAATCTCTCGGTAATTAGGTACAGTAATTGGTGTTCTTGAAATCCTCCTCCATTGAAACAAAACAAACAAATCAAACTCATTCTTATATAAGAGAACTCAATGAATGAACATTTATGTAACTTAAAAATTTTAGGCTGAAAAAAACTTCAAAGGGTTAGGGTTTCAAGCAATACTGAATAACAATATACAGGTATATTCAGTGGCGGCTCGTGAAAAATAAAATGGAGGGACTGCAAGCCTCACACAACAGTAGGTGACCTACCTCAGGTATGAGTTGTAGTTGATGTTCACGAATTCCCAGGGCATGGTAGTAGTGGTGATGGACCAGTATTAATTGAAAATAAAGTCCGCGTGTCTGCTCTTCGATGTAGCAAAATTGTTTATTACTATTTCATTAAAATCCTTTATTTCTGTTATCATTTTATTTTCAATGGATATCACTGCTAAAGCAGACAGTCTGTCATTCACTGATGTTAAACTGGCGTGTATATTCTTTGTTCCTGCTTGTACTGTTCTGTTGAATGGATAAAACTGGTGTAGGTCTTCCTCTTGCTTTGATTTCAGTCTTTTCATTTAATGTCAGCTGGGAAAAGTTGATGTTTTGCAAATACTTCACTCGACTTTCCATCGTCAAAGGGTAATTAAAGAAAGCATGATTTAACCAC
The DNA here is from genome assembly GCF_018991925.1 of Homarus americanus. Taxonomy (NCBI): domain Eukaryota; kingdom Metazoa; phylum Arthropoda; class Malacostraca; order Decapoda; family Nephropidae; genus Homarus; species Homarus americanus. Next base: position 358,923 of record NW_024735145.1, read on the forward strand.
ACCGTCCACACGCAATGTAAACACGAGACTGAGCGGCGCCAATTAATAACACACATGAATCGTACAGCATTGACACCAACTATGAAAGTAACTTAAATTTTGGTCTGATTTTAATGAAAATTCACTTAGCAACGTATTGAAAATAATTAAATAACATATAAAATGATATATTTGTTGGTAGTGTATTATTGAGCTGTCTCTTTAGAGGAATCATACGCCTGGCAGTGAGTGTCTGGGGGGGGACTGCACGAGCCGCCACTGGGTATATAGTCTGTATATAGTCTTTTATTTTGGGTTACAGTATGGGAAGGAATAATCGAAATGATATTGACTATCTATACAGTATCTCTCTCTCTCATCTATCTACCTTTCTATTCACCTATTTATTTATCTATCATTTATCCATCTATTTATCTACATATAAACATTGTGTCCGTATCTGTGGTCACTGACTTGCGTATGATATATCTCAACATCCAATAACTGTATTTTAAAGTATGTCATAGAGCTTTAAATTAAAAATACATTATTATTTTATTTATGGTTACAGATATTTGTATATTTTCCAGTAATAATATAAGGCGAATTTAAATGAGTATTGTCTGTTAGGAGAATAGTTTCGGACGCCTACCTGAGTTAAAGCCTTGAGGTGAATTTAAAGGTCCTGTTTGTGGGTGTTATTTTGGTGTTATTTATTACTCCTACGTCTGTTATTAAGTCTGTCTGTGTCTCTGTTTATCTCTTGTTATTGTAAGTCAGTACAAGGACGCTGGACAACTGTTAAAACGCTTGAAAGTGAAGAAAACCAGGAAGACGGCTGACCCCAACGTGTGTTTGTGTGTGAGCTTATTTTTAATGTGTTTGCCGGTCCTACTAATTACCCAAATGTAGCCAAATGAAGTCAAATAATGGTCCTACATGAATAAATCGGACTGCTAATCACTTCTCGACTAGTATTTGGTGTCATAAAGTCACCAAAAATTGATAAACTTAATTTAATCCGAGTTGTGTTGTGTTAGGTTAGGTTAGGTACATGCACTCGATCTATTAACTCAGATTAAATTAAGTTTACCAATTTTTTTTTACTTCGTGACACCAAATACCAGTCGAGAAGTGATTAGCAGTCCGATTTATTCATGTAGGACCATTATTTGACTTCATTGCGGCTACATTTGGGTAATTAGTCGGACTCCGTGTTTGCTATTTAAGTAGCATCTTTGACTAGTAAAATAAGGTGATGGAGGTGTGATTTATTCCCCATCCTGCCTCATCATGGTATAAGAGGACAATGAGCCACTCCACAATATCCTTTCCCTGTAACACAAAGACAGACAAAGAGATTCTGTATTGATTTAGTAATATCATCTGTAATACTTGACGATGTGGGACCGCCCTTAGCACTAACTTTAGGAAATTTATCCATTGAAGAAAATAGCTTCCTTGCATCATGAAACTGACAAAAGTACTGGAGGAAAAAATTTGTATTACAGTATTACATTAACCAATTCTTACATATTAATTCTACCACGTTTACCATGTTCATTGTACGGCTCAGCATTGGTTCTTTTCATAGTTATTTTTACAGACTATAGAAATACAATAAAACGCTTAGTTTTCTTTTTCTTTGTGTAAGTTAGAATTTCCCTTTATAGGTTAGGTTAGCATTTGGGTTTTTTATCGTCAGGTGACATAGCTGGTGCGGGCTAACCTTCATGTGACCAGAACCATATTACTCATTGCCATTATACAGCTTAGGTTTAATATATACCTGAAGACCCAATTAATTGCCTTTGTTTTCTTTTACAGGGTTTAAGTGTCTCTGTAGTGACATAAAGACCATCTACCATAGAAATCACAAGTACAATATCATCGTATAAGTGACCGAGAGCTGGATACAAGATGATGGGGCACTTATTTTGTATGAACCATCTCAGAGGTACAGACAGACAAGTGCATAGGAAATGTCTCTCCCTGTTAAACTGGAACTGCAAATCAAAAGCAAAATTAAGTGAACGAACTCCTACGTCAATACAAAACTTCTGTACTCACAAAACGTTGACTCCTAGTATATATTTAAACGTTTTAACCATTAATAAACCACTATTCAGAAATACATGGAAATCAGATATTAGAAATTTACTAAGAAGAAAAGATTACACGAGCAAAGATCTTATTTGTAATAGGTATTCAACAAGTGCTCCTGACGACCTATCACTTGCAAATGAAAAAGTCCAGGAGTATTTGACTGTGCTCAGAGCCAGGTATAAGGCAGCCATGGAGCACACAGACGACACCAACGTGAAGACAGCGAGGACCTTACAGCCAGTGATGCATATACTGGAGGCGGTGAGTTGCAGTCAGTCTGTCATCTCTTTTTTTGTGATATTTATGTTAATCCTCTCGTGGTCTTTTGACGCAAATTGCATCGCTAAGAGCTTCCATGCTGGCGCAACCCCTCCCGCTCAGCAGTATCTCGCACCGAGAGCACTAATCCCATGAGCAAAAATACTGGAACAGTGGACCAGCTCTATCAACCATCTAAGTTCCTCCCACTAGCCTCATGGGTTGGCAGAAGCATCTTTAAGGGTGCAATTTGGGTCTGGGTAACTCTACCCAATGCTTTGTAAAAAACGTTCCTATTACCAACACGACCAGTGTCGAAAGACTGCGATGGGGTGAGATTCCCAACTATGGAGGAGTACCAGAGGGTTAAGTGTTCTTTTGCTGTAGTTTTGTCTTTGTTGTTGCCAATTTCTCAATTTTTTTCCCTCCAATAAACTCATTGTGTAGTCTGAATCTTTACTGAAGGAAATTACCAACATGTACGATACCATATTGCATAGATATTTAGGCAGTGTGTGATTGAGTATACTGTATGTATATTTGTTTAATATCCAGTTGATGTAAAAAATGATAAGATCGACTTTTCCAGATAGAGAAGACACAATCAGACATTAAGGAGCTGCAGTCTCTAGCAAAAGATTCCAAGGGGGATGAGGAGTTATGGAAGCTGGCCAACCTTGACCTACAGGAAGCAGAATCTACCTTGCAGGACCTAGAGGAGGAGGTGAGTGGCATAGAGGAATTGAAAGAATACATGCCAGAGGTCTTGAGAGTTTACTGATAACATACTGGACACTAGCCTGATGGACAAGGTTAGGCGATGTGTTATTAAGACTCAATCAGTCAATCAATATCCCATAGCCAAAGGAGGAACCTGTACTCATTCATGTGCTTCCTCAAACAGTTCTCACCTTACCACCAAACTGAAGAAACTGTGGGTTGATCTATATGAGTAAAAGAGTCTTAGAGTACTGTATAAAAACATTTAGTAATGGCTGTAGTATTTTCAGTCAAATTTACTCTGTGTTTACCTGTGTCAGTACCCCAATGTCTTTGATTTTATATTCAGTATAAACAGTTTTTATATCACTTACTAAGACATTTTCCATTGCAGTTTTTCAGCTCTTTAGTTCCGGAGGAGCCAGTTGACAATACTGACGTCATTTTAGAAGTGAGCGCCGGAGTGGGAGGTCAGGAGGCAATGCTCTTTAGCCAAGAAATATTTGAGATGTACCAAGGTTATGCTGCCTTTATGGGGTGGCAGAGTGAGACAACTGACTATGAGACCACAGATATTGGTAATTACTATAACTGTACAGCACCTGGGTCAACTTTATCTTGTGTGCAATTATACTATTTCTCAGTAAGTCAAGTGGGATTTATTTTAGCCTGAAGGACACAGAGTACAATAGTCTCAAAGATAACATTTTACATGATGATTTAGACATTAGACACCATCAGACAAGAATATAGAAAATGCATAAACCTTAAACAGCAGCCATCACCTGTGGAAGTTAGCTGTAGGGATGGTATCTGTCATCTGTTCAGGTTTCATGTACTTATGTTCCATTATTATGCATATAGGGAGGGGAGATAGGGAGCCCTTAGCCACTAATTAAAGTTTAAGAACACACTGGGGTGGAATATTATGTCATGATTGTTATAACGGTGATAAATTCTGTGGAATGTTATTATATGGGTTGTGTCTTACAGTACAGCATGTAACTATGATTTTACCAGTTTGTGTGACCGTCCTCAGGTGGTCTGCGACGAGGTATAGCAAACATCAGCGGGGAGTCGGTCTACCAGCTCCTAAAATATGAAGGAGGTATTCACCGCGTCCAGAGGGTACCCAAGACTGAGAAGGCGGGCCGTATCCACACCTCCACCGTCTCAGTAGCTGTCATGGCTCAGCCGTCGGAAGTAAGCCACCTTGTGTTTGTTACATTAAATGTTAAATCTAAAGAAGTAACTTTAACCTTTCACCTTCAGTAGACACTCAAACATATATGCAGGTCATGATTCTCTCTCTTCATTGGTCAGTCTGTGTCATCTTTATCTGCAGCTGTGTTATATGACCTAAAATGCCTTTGTTATGCTCCTAGTTTTAACCAAAATTCCTCACATATTCACTCTTAGAAACAGCTATGATCGACTGGCAAACAAATCTTCATACAATGATCCCTGTTAAGACTGGCCAGTTAGGTTAAGTTAGGGTGTATGGGGACAGGGGTCTATTTGTCCTGTTACCAGACAGAAACAACTTAGACAATTGGCTCTGTATCTCAGGATAGTTTTTGTATTAATCTCTGTAACCATCAACAGTAGAAGGATAAAACTTATTCTGAATGTTCATTAGTGTGAAAATGTAATATCTGTCCACTTAAGAGGTTATTGAGTATACCATACATGACTAATTCCCCCAGAGCTCCCAGAAAAAAGTGCACACACACACTCACACACATTGCCTTTCTGATTTTCATGCAGATCCCTTAAATGCTTAGATTATAACAGGAATATTGTCCTCGGTTCTTGATGTGCGAGGTCTCCCAACAAGCGAGGACAATATTGAAGTTATAATACTGTACAAAAATCTGGAAGGCAGTGTGTATAATTTTTTTTAGAACTATATTTTTTTGTAAGTGGGGTACTGTATATGATGGTATACTAACCACTTCTTTTTTGTTACATGTAGATCGACATACAAATATTAGACAAGGACGTGAAGATTGAGACCAAACGGGCAAGTGGTGCCGGGGGACAACATGTCAACACCACCGACAGTGCTGTTAGAATGATTCACCTTCCTACAGGTAACATTATTCTTGGTCCTGTTCAACACTGGAGCATGAATGTGTTCCCTGACTCTGTCCATCTCTCTCTTTATCTTGACTTCACTTGGAATGCTAAACAAAACAGCTATGTTCTGCAATTAATTATCCAAAGTGAGTCTTAAGTAATTCCTGGATCGAGCGGGTAAATTCCCATCCATTTACCGCCTGTGAGCTGTATATTATGTTATTTTGTAAGAATTTTTCATATGCTTACTTGTACAATTGTACGTAGATATGTTAGAATTTTGAACAAGGTTATAGTGTTCAATGAAATTCTATTGAACAACAGATATTTATAGTGTTGTAATATCTACCGTACATATTGTATAGTTATAAAGTATTTCAGGAATATCTGTGGAGAGCCAGAAAGAACGTTCTCAACACCTAAATAAGGATCAGTGTTTGAAGAAGCTGAGAGCCTTACTGTATCAGCAGGAGCTTGACCACAACATCAACCAGTACACCTCTAACAGGAGACTCCAGGTGTGGTGCATGTTTCAACTCTCTCAATAATAACACAATAATACAAAAAATTTCATTCACGGTGTTTTACTATTTGTCTACCTCACCATGAAGACAGGTCAGAATATTTACCCCGGAAAAAATATCAGCTCGGGGTCTTTCAGTCCTTGTTGGAATAGTTCAAATATATTGTCAGTCTTTGCTTCTATAGGTTCCGTCCTATACTCTTTTAGGGAAATAATTGGATGGTTTTAATTATTTTCTCCCTCAAGTTGAAATTGCCTGAAAAACTCACAGCCTCAATTTTCCTTCGGAGTCTTCCTGTAAAATGCTGTGTAACCAGTTAGGAGGCTGTTGTGTTTACTTTTTTTTATTATTCGACAGGTTGGGACCAGAAGCCGCTCGGAAAAAATTCGTACATATAATTACCCTCAGGACAGAGTTACCGATCACAGGTAAGACTTTTCCTGTTATTCACATTCCTGAGAATAATTTTTGGGTTAGTTCAGGTATTTCATGATATCTCTCGAGACTTATTATCTCGTCTGGACACACTGCAAAAACACTTGAGTCATGTCTCAAGTGTCAGTGGTCATGGTCACAACTGTAGGCGAACAAGACTCAAAGTAACTGGATCTCATTTTCTATCGTGGATCCATTCTGTATGTGTAGTATGTTCCTTCCTGCTATAGTTGTTGGAGAGGAAAGTAAAGAGTGTTATACTTTTGTCTTTACTGGAGAGGAGTGTCAGTGATAAATGTTCCTTTCTTCCATATCTCAACAGGGTAGGAGTGTCAGTACATAATCTGTCGTCATTCCTCGATGGAATGGAGAGCCTCCACTCCCTCATTTGTCAACTTGTGGAGGAAGGGAAAAAGGAAACTCTTCAGGAGATAATCAGTGGTGCTAGAGGCTGACGATTCTCATCACCAGCATCCAGGACATAAGGTACTAGTAGAAGACTGTTGACCTTTGTCTCTATATACTGTACTGCAAAATGCCATTAATTGACCTTTGTAATTCACCACCAACTCAAAAACTTTTTGTCCGAGCCCAAAAAGTTTGTATTTCCCTAAAAAAAATTCCATAAGAACTTAAATGGTGTGTCTGCTTTTTCAGTCTAGCTGGCATCCTCCTACACAACAAGCAGCCAGACTAATGAGAGATTTTCTTTCTACAGCTTCATGAGAGGTGACCTGAGCCGGCTTATTCTCTCTGTCTCATTACTTCACCCGAGGACATCATCATCCCCTGCGTATCTCCAACACGGTTGCTTTTTCTTGTGAGCAAAATAAACTCATGTTAACTATAAGGTTTGTTTACTATCTGTCCTTCATATAATGTATCTGTGCTTCACCTGTGCCTGTTCTGCCTACAGACAAATTTACACTATTGACAGGGGGACAGCACCTATTCAGTATTTTATAGGTAAAAAGATATTAATGTCGTTTTTATCATCATCAACTTGGAAATTAAGCTGTTTCACTTGTTTAGTTGATTAATTCTGATAAATAAATGTGAACAAACAAATAAAAAACTTTAAATGATTGAGATAATGTTGAATTTACTTAAAGGAATACAGTATTACTAACACTAATTAATCTGAGTGACAGCGGATCTCTTCCATTTGGCGACAGAAACTCAGACGTACAACAGCCAAATTTATTCTTGCGGTGATGCTGTATACACCTGTGACAAGTACACAAGTAGTCCCCAAATATATCCACACTATATGTTATGTATAGGGGGGTAACAGGTGTGGTCTAGCAGAGATAGAATTAGTCACATACATGATATTCATGATGAAGGAACGTGCGGTCAATAAGATAATGACTTAACAACAAGGTGGCGCGTGCCTATAGGAGACAGACATAATACTGTACAATACTGACACATGTATTTAGCACCCAGACCCTCTTCTATCAGACCTGGGTTTATACTTCCAGAATAACACAAAAACACCAAAAAATGACCTCGGAAACCCAAACTTGATGAGTTTTTAAGATTGAAAAATGTCATTAATATTTTCCAAGTGTTATTAAGACCACACACACACATTCTCTTATAAATTGTACAGTATTTTGAAAGTTAATTTACAGTGTATAAACACCGTTGTGTATGAGTGATTCCTATCCCTCACTCTCTCTACCCCCTTCTCTCTTTCTCTTTTCTATTCTTCCTCTCACTCGCCCCTCTAACCCATGCATCCCTTTCATTCCTCCCCTCTCTCTCTCTCTCTCTCTCTCTCTCTCTCTCTCTCTCTCCCCCAATATCTTCCTTCCTCTGACTTTCCTTACCCATGCTCTCACTCACTCATTCTCTTTAATCCTACTCTCCTTTTTTTCACTCCTCTCTCTCTCTCCCTCACCCACTCTCACTATCCTTCCCACTCTCTCACTCTCCTTCCCGCTCTCTCACTCTCCTTCCCACTCACTCTCCCTCTCGTTCACTAATGTTCACTTCCTACGGTACATAGATATTTCTAGTTAATTGTCCCTTCACCCAGCCCATAAAATATTCCTGCTGAAGGGTCTCTCTCTCTCTCTCTCTCTCTCTCTCTCTCTCTCTCTCTCTCTCTCTCTCTCAGCAGGGGGACAGCAGGGGGAGGCAGCAGAGAAAAACAGCAGGTAAGGGCAGCAGGGGAAAATAATTACTATCATCCCACCAAAAAATGTAAGGAAGTGTTGAGAGTCAGGCAAGAGTATGTGGGAGGAGGAGGAGGATGATAAGGTAGAGATGGAGGAGGAGGAGGAGGAGGAGTTAAGTAATAATAATAATAAAGAGGAATAAAAACACCATGAAGAGAGAGACGAGAACAAGAAAATTGGTGCTATTGGTTCGTATCGTCAACCAATCACGAGGCAGATTATGGCATAATAGCCAATAGCGAGGGAAGGATTATAGGGAGGTAGAATGTAAGATTAATCCCTCATTGTTTACAATTGGGATTACCAAGGATTTAGAAGGATTTTATGCCACTATAAGCTATGTGTTTTAGGATTAAAGATTAAGCTATCTAACACTCTGGAGCCGTGAGGATTTAATGTGTGTGTTTAAGGATTAGGGATTAATCTATATTTTACACTCAGGATGCCACAAGGATTTAATCTCCGTGTTGTAAAATGAAGGGTTACTTTGCACTTATTTATAATCGGGGTTCCCATCTCAGGATTTAAAGGGATTCACTGAAGGGCCGCTTGGAAACCTCGGAACCCCCATGTAACGCCCAGGAAAACGTTCGGAAACCCTGAAGCCTCCCTGAGAAGAAGTAAACCCTGACACACACCTAAATTACTTGATCTAACACCGTGAAACCCTCTTAAAACATCAGAGAGAGAGAGAGAGAGAGAGAGAGAGAGAGCAAACTGACCAATCAACAATAAGAAAGAAGCGAGGGAGAAAAAAACAACCAACAAAGAGAGAGAGAATGAGAGACAGAGAGGGTGAATAAGAGAGAGAGAGAGAGAGAGAGAGAGAGGCCATAATGGTAAGACTCTCACAAACACAAGCTGTAATCTGGTAAAGTGAGACGGTGACGGGAAGGAGCGCTGTGGGGGTCAGGAGAGGAGGATAGGTGGTCTTCTTCTTCCTCCTCCTCCTCCTGCTGCTGAGTGAGGTTGAGGGTGGTCTTCCTCTTCCTCCTCCTATCCGAAGCACCGTCTCTCACCCTCCTCCACACACACACAATAACCACTATCCCTTAAGAAAGATAATTCACACAGGTGTTTTTTAATCTCAAAGGCTCGTTCATTAGAGTATTTCTCACTGAGTCAGTCATCCACTAACACCCGCCCCCTCCCCTTCCTCTCTCCACCATCCATGTCTTCATCCTCCAACACAACACCCTCCCCTATCTTTCCCTCTTACCCCCTCCCCTTTCCTCTCCACCCCCCCTATCTTTCCCTCTTACCCCCTCCCTCTCCACCCCCCTTCCTCCTTTCATCCTCCAACACAACTCCCTCCCTTCCCCACCATCCCTAGCCTCATTCTCCAACACAACACCCTCCCCCGTTCCTCCCCCATCACCCACCAACACAGACGTCAGAGTGAGATATCTATATATACGCTGTTGTCAGAATTGGGTGGAGGTAGTTGGTGTGTATAGTGACGGAAATGTACTGTTGTCTAGCTACTAATTGGAGGGCGTTTGACTGACTCTAGTGTGTGTTCATTAATTCACTGATATACCGGATATAGTTCACTGGATTATAGTCATTTGTTGCTGCTACGGGAATTGACTGACTGACTGACTGACTGAAGAGAGAGAGAGAGAGAGAGAGAGAGAGAGCCTACACCGTGTGCATCAGTGTGGAATCATCCATTAATATTCACTGTAGTATACCTTGCTAAACATACTGTGTGTGTGTGTGTGTGTGTGTGTGTGTGTGTGTGTGTGTGTGTGTGTGTGTTGCTGGAATATGGATAAGTCGTTCCCCGTGAATCTTTTGTAGGGAAATGACAAACCCACAACCATATGACGTCATTACTCCACACACACACTTCTGACGTCACCATCCCACTTATATGACGTCATCACTCCCAAATCCATATGACGTCATCACCCCACCTATATGACATCATCACCCTCACCCCCTCCAACCCATGCAAGACTAAATTGTGACGAATGGGGTGATGGGGGGGACATGAACCAACCAAGAAGCAGGTAATAACTCCTCCCCCCTCTTACACACCTGAGAAAGAGAACCTCCCCCCCTCATTATGGAGAGATGGGGGGTGGGTGGGTGGGTGGGTGGGTGGGTGGGTATAGACATTCCTCACGTTATACTCCTCATATATCCAGCCATAAAGAAGTGTTTTATTACTGTATATTTTACCTGGGAGAAGCATCATTTATACACAGACACACACACATACATACATGCACATACACACAGGGTAGGAGACATTCATACATACACGGGATAGGAAACCAACAGAGGGATACACACACACACACACACACACACACACACAGGTAGAACATTAATAACTCAGGTAGGTTAAAACAGTAAGATTAAATACAGTACAAACTTTCACCTTTCTTAACATACATCAACTTTCTATCTCCATTCTCTGTTTCTCTCCTCACTTTCAAAACTTTCTAATTTGAGAGGAGAAGAAAGTAATCCCGTTCCAGAAGATAGATAGACAGACATATGGCTGTCATTTTTTCCCGAGAGACAGATAAAGAGACATACAAATACAAACAAACACAAAAACACAAACAATTCACACAAACAACAAAACTCTCTTCTACTTTCTTTTATCTCTCTCCTTTCCCCTTCCCAAAAAATGAAAATAAAACTTTCATTTTTATCCCCAAAAGAAAGTTGAGAGTGAAAGCATACAGAGTGGCTCACAGGGGCAATAAAACAGTGGAATGTCTTCATGATACGACCCGCCCAAGTGTTGTACTGGGGGGATACAGAAGGTAGAGGGGGGTACAGGTAGGGGGGATACAGGTGGGGGGGCAGAGGGTACAGGGTGGGGGGTACAGGTAGAGGGGGATACAGGTGAGGGGGGTACAGGTAGGGGGGATACAGGTAGAGGGGATACAGGTGAGGGGGATAGAGGTAGAGGGGGAGGAGGGGGGATACAGGTAGAGGGATACAGGGGGTGGGGGGATACAGGTGGGGGGGGATACAGGTGGGGGGGATACAGGAGTACAGGGGAGTGGGGTACAGGTAGAGGGGGATACAGGTGAGGGGATACAGGTAGAGGGGGTACAGGTAGAGGGATACAGGTGGGGGGATACAGGTAGGGGGGATGAGGTAGAGGGGGATACAGGTATACAGGTAGAGGGGGGATACAGGTAGAGGGGGGATACAGGTAGAGGGGGATACAGGTGGGGGGATACAGGGGGGGGATACAGGTAGAGGGGGACAGGTAGAGGGGGGGATGGGTGGGGGGATACAGGTAGAGGGGATACAGGTGGGGGGGGACAGGTAGAGGGGATACAGGTGGGGGGGATACAGGCAGGGGGGATACAGGTGGGGGAGGTATGTAGGGGGGGGATACAGGGAGGGGGATACAGGTAGAGGGGGTACAGGTAGAGGGGGATACAGGTAGAGGGGGATACAGGTAGAGGGATGGGTAGAGGGGGGTACAGGTAGAGGGGTTACAGGTAGAGGGGGATACAGGGAGTGGGGGGTACAGGTAGAGGGGGATACAGGTAGAGGGGGATACAGGTAGAGTAGGATACAGTGTTTGGTGATATGAGAGAGAGAGAGAGAGAGAGAGCATAAATCCTACATCACACACACACACACACACACACACCCCGTCCCCAGACCATCAATAATCGACCACCTGTAATTTAAACTCAACAGGTAACACGAAAATATACCTTAATATTTAATGAAGACAAACTATTAAATAACTCAAATTAGAAGTATAAGTTTAATATCGATAATGGGGGAAGAAATTTACCTTCCTAATAACTCTTCACTACTGGAAGCAATATACAGGGTGTGTCAGAATGGAAATTGAGATATTTTCTGTGGATATTGGTTTGTGATAATTTTTTTGCGGGACACCCTTTGAATTGTTATTATTTTCATTACTAGGAATATATATAGCAGTGACAGCTGTGTTAATAGAGGTATATATGTAGTTTATATAATATATACACAGGTAGATATATACAGGTGGTTATATAATTCATTTGGTGATTAATATAAATTGCAGGTAGAGATATATGGATATATGATTTATAAATTAGTAGAATAATCGTGTAGGTACAGGTAAAGATACAGGTACACACACATATATACAGATACACATAGATACACATACACACACAGATATAGGTACAGATACACACACAGATATACACACACAGATACACACATATACAGATACACACACAGATACATACATACACACAAAAGTACACACACAAAGCGGGAAGTCAGGGTTAGGTTAGGTTTGGTTAGAGGATATAAGTAATGAAAGTAAAAGAGCTACAGCGAACCATTTGTAACTTGTGAGGTGAACAGCAGTGTACAGTATCTTAATGAAAACGTCAATACAGGGATAAATTAAGAGAATAAACGACCTTAGGAGGAGAGGGGTGAAGGGGGTCGGTTTTGGGGTGATGGGAAGTGTTTTAGGGTGATGGGAAGTGTTTTGGGGTGATGGGAAGTGTTTTGGGGTGATGGGAAGTGTTATAGGGTGATGGGAAGTGTTTTGGGGTGATGGGAAGTGTTATAGGGTGATGGGAAGTGTTTTGGGGTGATGGCAAGTGTTTTGGGGTGATGGCAAGTGTTTTATGATGATGGGAACACACGAACCTTTAATATCAGAACGCAAATCCACTTCCCTCACTTCACCTATAGAGTAAACGTGTAAAAAATACATAAATAAACAAAAGCCCGAAACTTAAAAGACTCAGAATCCATCAATAAATTCTTAAAGATTCTAAACCCACTTAGGTTGGTTCAGATAGTCTTTGGCGCCACTCGTTTATTGATCCTGATGACGTCACATACACAATGTACTTTACTGTGCATATATATCGGAAATGACCAAACGCATAGTGAATTCCTTTATAAATGACTATCAAATACACACTATTGGTGGTTGTGTTTTATTATAGGTGGAGTGTGGTTTCGTAGATTGGTTATAAAAGGCGCGTCGTTGTGTCGTAGTTAGGCATAGAGCTGCATCAGTGTGTCATACTCGTAGATTCGTGTCATTGTGTCGTTATTACGTATGACCCTAAGTGCCGAAACGCAAGGTGTTACCCTGCTAGGGACTGTCAGTTGATTGAAAATGTCCAAAGGAGGCGCCACCAGACTGGTGCCTGCACTACAGAACCTCAGCTACCCAGAGAAATTAGACCGCCTACAACTACCTAAACACGGGCAAGGGGCGACCTAATTGAGGTGTATAAACATCTCAAGGGGCACTACTCAGTCGAGTGCACCTTTCTGGAGCTGACGGACGCTCGCCCCACAAGGGGTCACAGCTCAAGGTTGAAGAAGCCACTGGTCCAGAAAACTGTGAGGGCAAACTTTTTCGGAGTGAGAGTTGTGAACTCTTGGAACAATCTACCAGAGAGTGTTGTGACGGCACCGAGTGTGAGCTCTTTCAAGACCAGACTTGACCAACACTGGAGCGGGTTTAGGTACATTCAGGAGTCAGTGCAGGCCCAGTACTTGCCAACAGTGCGTGACAGACACATGACCGATCGCCCAAACGGCTAACGAGCCGATCAGTGGTGAAGAGGATAAAAGTAAAAGTAAAAAGATGGAAAAGTGTTTTAGACCCCAAAATCCTTTAAGGGTCAAGTCTTAGATTGATAAACAACAATAAAACCAAACAATAAACAACACATGACACACGATAACCATAACACAGATAAGAAATAATAACAACGGATTACACAATTAATCCTCCAAGTGGTGGTCAAAATTCCTAAAGGCACAACTCAACACTAAATCCTAAAAGAATGATGTAGGCAGTAAAGCATCAGTTGAGAACCAGACTGGCATAATAACTCCCAGTAATAGCCCAGAGTTATGGCCTATTAGCTCTCATGGGGGGGGGTGGAGGACGAGCTAAATGAGAAATCTTCCCGCCTTTAAAACGTAAATAAATTAATCCTTTTGGATGTATATTTAAATAAATTAATCCAAAAATCCCTTTGTAAGACTGTAAATATTTATAATGAGGTATTAATCTGAGTAAGTAAAGTATGTGAAGTAGATAGATATATTTGGGAGGGGGTGGATAAATTTGTTTCAGTTTCCCTTGTTTATTTTCCATAGACTCGCCGTTTTCTGTGAGTCCTTTTTCTCATCCACACACACACACACACACACAGAGGACACTTATAAACACAAAATGCTTTCAAAATATTACTAAAAAAATGCCCTAATTTAAAAATGCCTTAAAAACACGAGAATGCCACAAGGTAAAAATGCCATAACGGTAATAAGAGAATTAATTAAGACATACCTTGACGTAAACAGAACCCCCCAGGTAAAGGGTCTTATTACACTATAGTTCACCTTTGTTAATGAGTTGGTATTATCTCCAGGTGTGTAGTGAGTAGCCAGGTTAGACTATAACCCAGTATATCAACAGTACAACTTCACAACACCATTAATATTACATCTACACCATCACAACACCACCAGTATACCATAACACCACCAGCAGTACACCATCACAACACCATCATAACACCACCACCCACAAAATAACTCAATTAATTCCTAAACAGACGAATATCTCTTTTTGGTTTCATCTATCGGTACAACAATAATACAACGCTGTGAACAACACCTGGAGTAATTACTAATTAATCTTGTTACTGACTGATGAATTATGGTAACACAGGTGGGTGAACTGAGTCATGTGGGGGCTGAGTTGAGTCAGTTTAGCAGTAGGAATGACGTTTAAACTGACTGATTGACTGACTGATAATACCACTGAGAGATTTTTTCTTCTGTAGATTCATTTTCGTTGTATTTTATTGACTAAGCTTTCCTCACTAATGTAGAATAGATAATTAAGTTCTTCTAAATCATATTAAATCGAAAAATGTGTTAAATTGTAAAAAAAAATAACGTGGATGAGTGGTTAGAGTACTCACATTCCGTCCTGAAGGTCAATGGTTTGATCCCCAGCCACTCATAGTCCATCTAGATGTAAGTGGTTCCTGATTTTGCAGTTGAGGAAGTGAAGGTTGTCTAGTGCAGTGTGGACCATGATGCCTCCCTGTAGATTGAAGGGTTTTAGTATAATAATACTACTACTACTAATAATAATAACACTACTACTACTACTTTTACTACTACTACTACTATTATTCCTCCTCCTCCTCCACCACCACCAGCATCATCAATTAACAGACATATATAGAGAGAAAACTTGTGCAATTGCAGGTACGAATGCAACATAATGCACCCCCATTATATATTCATTATCTAGACCAGGTGAAGCTCGGTTCCAATTCCCCAGCCCATTAAGGTACGTCTGTCTGTTCAATTATTACAAAAATATATCCACTTACGGCCCACTAGAGGGATTTTTGGTTATTGATGGTTGTTGTTGATGGCTGTTGTTGTTATTGGTGGTTGTGGTGGTGGTTGTTGTTGATGTTTGTTGCTGTTGTTATTGATGTTTATTGTTGTTGTTGTTATTGATGTTCATTGTTGTTGTTGTTATTGATGTTTATTGTTATCAGGAAGGGAGAGAGGAGAATGGATGGGATGGAGGGTAAAGAAGGAGAAAGAAGATGGGGAGAAGGGGAGGTAGAGGTAGGGATGGAGAGAGAAGTGGAAGTAGGAGAGGGGTGGAGAAGGGGGTAGAGGGGGGGGTAATCACAGCTTAATCACCACTAATGACCAAGGGATTTATTAGAGCTGTCCACTTAAAAATATGAGTTTTTACGTCACTAATTAAAGGTGTGCGTCGTTCATTGTGATACCTGTCCTTCAGTGGTGAGGCAAAGATGCGTAAAAGGTGTGTGTGTGTTGCTTTACGAGAGAGAGAGAGAGAGAGAGAGAGAGAGAGATTTTGGAAGGTTTCAGCTGAGCGGGAAGCAATTAACACGGAGTCACCTGTTTTGTTTGATTAAGCAAATTGTTGTAATGACTTCGGGTTGGAGGTCGGAAGAACGAGTGTGGCGATGAGTTAGAGAGAGAGAGAGAGAGAGAGAGAGAGAGAGAGAGAGAGAGAGAGAGAGAGAGAGAGAGAGAGAGAGAGAGAGAGAGAGAGAGAGAGAGAGAGAGAGAGAGAGAGAGACATACATTCATACAGACAGACACACAGACACATCACAAACTCCTGGTGGTGTAGCGAGGGATACACTGTCAGGTTCTGAGGTCTTAGGAGGAAGAGGAGGAGGGGGGAGGGGGAAGAAGAAGTGGAGGAGAAGGATGAGGAGGAGGGGAGGACGAAGAGGAGGAGAAGGAGAACGAGAAGGAAAACGAAGAAGATCTGCTATCAAGTTTCTGGTGCTAAGGGGGAGGGAGGAGGAAAGACGAAGGGAAGAAGAGGAGGGAGGAGGAGAAGAAGGAAGGTCACAGGAGGCTCCCCAAGAGTGTCAAAATGTCAAGAGGTAACAACTCCTGACTGACAAGTGAAGTTAAGGAGGATATCACCTGGAGATCACCTGTCTTGGAGATTAATTAATTATTACCTTCACCTGTCCTCCTACCTTGAGTTTAGGAAGTGTTATTGTGATGTGCATTGATGTTGTTGTGATGTGTATTGATGTTGTTGTTGTGATGTGCATTGTTGTTGTGTGCATTGTTATTGGTAAGATAGTTCATAAAATAGACGATGGTTAAAGAGAGAGAGAGAGAGAAACAAACATTTTCTCTCCCTCGTGGTCATTTCCTCCTCACCTTGGCATCAATGACACACATATAACACCCTCAAGTCACCCTTAAGGCGACACCTGGTCCTCGAGGGTGACATAAAGGACTCTAGGGTGACATAAAAAACTCAGAGAAGACCTTAGCGTGAACATGAGGTGACGCGTGTCTCTCTCTCTCTCTCTCTCTCTCTCTCTCTCTCTCTCTCTCAAGCCAATGTAACAATACCACTCCTTAACTACTCTCCTCCCCCGCCCCCTCCTCTCATTAGTAACAAACAACCGACTCAACTCTAATGACCCTGAACTACCCCACTGACGATGATTAACAAGGCAGGGCTACAGTAAAAAAATAAAATACTCCTTTTAACGAACATCAATCTAATGGGTATAGTCCGTTATAAGGAGGTTTCATATATAAATAACCTCGATATAACGGACTACGTACACTACTCTCTCATATAGTCCGTTAAATAGAGGTCTCACTGTTTGTATTTGTTTACCTTGATCTTGCTAATGGCTGTTTACACAATATCTACAGGTAAACAACAAAACAGGTAAGTCTCTTTGGATAATTTGGAAACACGATGGATGGAGAATTGAGATAATGGTTGATAAATAGGAGGGAGTGGAAGATGGGAGGTGGAGGAGGAAGAGGATGAAGGAGAGTGAAGAGGGAGGAAGAGGTGGTGGTGGGAATAGGAGGTGGAAGAAGGTGGAGGAAGGTGGAGAAGAAGAGGAATAAGAGGAGGAGGTGGAGGAGGAGGAGGAGGAGGGAGGACGAGGAGGAGGAGGAGGAGGAGGAGGAGGAGGAGGAGGAGGAGGAGGAGGAGGGAGGAGAGGAGGAGGAGGAGGAGGAGGAGGAGGAGGAGGAGGAGAAAGAAGAAGATAATGGAGGACAGAGAGCAATGTGAAATATAAACCATGGAAGAAGATGAAGAACAAGAATAACAATAACAACAACAACAAAGAATTAAAAGAAAGAACAATTAAAAACAAACAAACAAACAAACAAAAAAACAACAACAAAAATAAACACAAACTCATTTCGACAACACAATCTGGAACTAGAAAGAAGAATGAATATCCAGTCGTTTATAATGTTAAACTGAGATTATGTTCATTAATTCCGGCTCACCAGTTAGGTACAAGATAAACAGCCTCCATTATTACACAAAATAAACAATGTGTTATATGTGTGTATGTGTATGAGTGTATGTCGTATTTGTCCAGGTGTTTTATAGGTAATGGTGTGGGTGGTGTGGGGTGTGGAGGGGGTGTGGGTGTGTTAGGGTGTGGGGGAGGGAGGTAACTGTGTGTGTGTGTGTATGTATGACAGAGAACATACCCCCCCACACACACACATACTCCCACCCTCCCCCCCACACACTCACACACACACCAAGAAAGGGGGGTTTTGTCTCTAATTAAGGCAATTAGTCGTGCTTGTTAGACCAGTAGCCAAAAGAACCCGCGCCTTCTTTAATATTTCACAAAAACACTTCAAGGCTCTCAACCTCAATCACTAATTAACGAAAAAACACAAGAAAATTAAGACTATTATTATCATTCGAGTATTTTTCTTCCTTTTGTTATGATGATCATTTATTTTCACCGAGATTTTATTTAAAAGTGGAATTTGATTTAAGTTCGTGGTCTCTGGGTGTAAATTTTCCCGCCAAATATTGTAAACACTGTGATATCTGAGAGTTAATTATAAGGTGGTGAGAGAGAGAGAGAGAGAGAGAGAGAGAGAGAGAGAGAGAGAGAGAGAGAGAGAGAGAGAGAGAGAGAGAGAGAGAAGAGAGCCAAGAATTCAGCAGTACCCCCCCCCCCAAAAAAAAGAAGCTGATTGCCATTAAACTTTCTAATTTAGAAGGGTAATTCCCTTTCTTTTGTCTGGGTGAGAGAAAGTGAGAGAGAAAGAGAAAGTTCTACTCTCTATTACATTATCTACAACATAAGAAAGTGACTCGAATTTTTGTAAATGGGAGAGATTTTATTTATTTTTTTTTAACATAGTACCGCTTGTAGGAGGAGGAAGAGGAAGAGGAAGAGAAAGAGGAGGAAGAGAGGAAGAGAGGAAGAAGAGAAGACGACAATAAAAGTAACATTGACATTTGCAACTTGTTTGATGTGCAGTGAGTGAGGGTGAGAACTGCCCCAGGGTGAACTAAGTGACAATTAACCAACCCTAACCTTACCTACCCTAACCTAACCTAACCTAACCTAACCTAACCTAACCTAACCTAACCTAACCTAACCTACACCGAGAATACATTATATCTTATTTAAAACATAATCATCCGCCTGACGCTATACGAAACTATATTACTGTCCACCCTGTCTGTATACCAGCGAGCATACACGAATTATACCAGCGAGCATACACGAATTATACCAGGGCATACACGAATTATACCAGCGAGCATACACGAATTATACCAGCGAGCATACACGAATTATACCAGCGAGCATACACGAATTATACAGTAGCATGAGCATACACGAATTATACCAGCGAGCATACCCCAAGCATACCCCAAGCATACCCCAAGCATACCAACAAGCAATTACACCATTACAGTTAGAATCTGCCTTCACACACCCAATAACAAACAGGAAAATGAATTCGTTTTTTTTTAATATAATTGTAGAAATAAGTTTAGCGACGTGTAAGAGAGACTGGCTGTCAGACGCAGGTGGCTGGACTTATCTGGGTTACTGTGTTCACGGCAGCCCAACCTAACACCAAGGTAATGAGGTGGTGGGTTATCTGTTTACTGACCTGTGTGTGGGAGGTGAGGTGGGGTGAGGTGGGGAGGGAGGGGTGGGAGGGAAGAGGGTGGGAGGGAAGGGGGTGAGTGAGGGTGGTGGGGGGGGGGTGTTTGAGAGAGAGACAGACAAAAATATTCCCACAGCATACAAAAAAAACACCACCTCGTTTAATCGTCTTACACACACACACACACACACACATATTCCCTCCAAACACACACACAAACCCCTTCCTATATACACACAAACACCACCTCTTCCCATACACACAAACAAACACCAACACAAAAACAACCTAAATTATTGTCATGTACACCTTTTTCCTCCTCCTCCTACCTTCCGTTTTCGACTTAATTTACCTGTTAATTAAGGTGAGGTTCGCAGAGTGCACCCAGAAAATTACGTTTGTAAGTTACAGTCAATACTTTGTCTCCATAACGTGACTCTCTCTCTCCTTACTGCCACCTGAGACCTCCCCCCCACCCCAGGTGAGAGTAACTTTTACGTCCACACAGTTACTAGAGTAATTGGGTGATTTAAGAGTAACTGGGTAACTGTTAAAGTGATTGGTAGGTTGGGAAAGTGACTGTGAATGAGTGTGGTATAACTGGGAACACTTAACTGGAGACACTCACAAAGTAATTGGTAACTGCTATAGTAATTGGGAGGTCTTAAAGTGACTGGGAAAAGCTAAAGTAACTGGTAGATTGAGTGAGTAACTGGAAGCTCTTGAAGTAACTGGGAAGGCTTAAAATAACTGGTAATTAGTGAGTGTCTGGCGTTCTGTGACGTTAACTGGGCGCTTATGATGTATCTGGCACTTCTGGAAAATATATGGTTACCCAGGGAAAGTATATAGCAAGTCAGAGAAAGTATTTAGCAACTCAGGATAGTATCTAGCAACTCAGGAAAGTATCTGGCAACTCAAGGAAGTATTTAACAACTCAAGGGAAAAAAAACTGGCAACTCCTGGAAGTATATGGCAAATTAGTCAAGCAACTGGCCATTCACAGAGATGGTCGAGTTGCCACGTATTATTTTTCTCAGTTAAAAAAAAGGAGTTTATGGCGGGTGTGGGATACGAGGTTCCTTGGGCGAGATTTTTTGCATGATATACTGATGAACTTTTGTGGCTGTGAACCGTGGGGGGAAGGGGGGGGATGGGGAGGGGGGAAATAAGGAGAGGGAGATAAAGCGAGTAAGGGTAGGGGGAAGGGGAAGGGTAGGGGAGCAGGGAGAGGGGAAGAGAGAGAGGGGGAATAGGAGGAAAGGGGAAAGAGGGAGAGGGTAGGTGGATGATTAAAGTTAAGGGGAAATAATAGGAGGAAATGGGGGAAGGGTAGGAGGAGGATGAGAGGGAGGAGGAGGGGAAAGGGTAGGGGGAGGAAAGGGAAGAAGGGAAGATGTGAAACGGTAGAGGAAGGAGGAGGAGGAGGAGAGAGAAGAGAAGAAACAGAAAGGGGGAAAAGAAGGGAACCATTTTCAGACATTTCTTACACACAAACCTAAAAAAAATAACAGAGAAAAAAGAAAAAATAATTATATAACTATGAGAAAAAAAAGGTCCACCTAAATAATAGTTACCCTCAAAAACCTGTATAATCTTGGGTCATTTTCTTACACAAACCCATTTTCTTTTAATAGTAAAAGAAACGTGAAGACCAGCCCATCCAGTTTATTTCACGTGAAGATTAAACACCCTAACGCTACCTTAGAGGAGGGGGGAGGGAGGGGAAGGAGAGGCCTTGGAGGGGTAATAATTATAGGAGAGGGGAGGGGGGAGGTGGGGAGGTGGGGGAGGGGTGGGAGGCTTGAGGTAGGTAATTATATTTCAGGTGTGGGAGGGGAGGGGTGGGGGAGTGGGGAGGGGTGTGGGGAGGTGGGGGAGGGGTGGGGAGGGTGTGGGGGGACGACGACATGACTCCCTCTATCCTTAATGTGTGTTGGGGGATTGGGGAGAGGAGGAAAGGGGAGTAGATGGGGAGGTGGAGAGAATAAGGAAATAGGAGGAGGGATGAAGGAGTGAGATAAGAAGGAAAAGAGGGAGGGAGTGAGAGAAGGAAGGAGTTAGGAGGAGAATGAAGGAAGTTGTACAGTAAGAACCAGCTTATTACTGTCTCAGGTGTAGTCAAGTACACAGGGGTTGATTACACACACCACAACTACATTCCACACCTGTACACAAGAGTTCACACAGCCAGTACAATCTACACCTGCACACTTATTGGCTCCTACACCTGACAGTTGAACAAAACACACGATACACATTTCTGAGCGCCGGGAGATACAGTTTTACTCTTCCAATTCATTTATTAAAATCAGCCTCATTTGCATATTGAAGAGACGTAATAACATGCAAAAACCCAGAATAATTAAAAATTCAGTATAGGTGCCAATTTCTCCCAGCCCCCCCAGCAGAGAAGTAGAAGGCAGCCTCCCAAGCCCCGGATAGTGAGTATGAGTGACCGAGGATTGTGAGCTCTCATCAGTGAGGTATGAGTGACCGAGTGACCATTTTGTAACTAACCAAACACAATATAAAACGCAAACGCACTTTTAAAACACACTCAACACAGCAAGCTCACACACACACACACACACACACACACACACACACACACACACACACACACACACACACACTAAACTAAGGAAGATTGTAGTTAAGTAATTCAGGGTTGAGAGGAAGATTAAACACCGGAGATGTTCCGGGTTGTGGAGTGGTGATGGTGGTCTCTCTGTCCACCTCCCCCCTCTCTCTGCACCTCCCTCTCTCTCTCTCTCCCCTCGTCAGTCAACAACCATAACACCTATCTCGTTGAAAGAAAACAAAGACCCCCCTGTACGTGTATGTTAAACCGTGTTTGTTTTTAGGTGGTGACGGAAGACCTCCCTATCTCTCTCTCTGCAAAACTCATCCCAAACACTAATATTGCTAACTTTTCATTTGAACACTTGCACACACACACACACACACACACACACACACACACACACACACACACACACACACGCACACATACATACATACATATACTCCACAACAAACGCTTTTATAAATAATTTTCACTTATGACTCTCTCATTCTCTCACCTCCACTCTCTCTGTCTCTCTCTCAACTTTCTCTCTCTTCTTTTCTCTAAGTTAATGTAAGGACCACCACTTCTCTCTAATTAAGAAAGTAGGTTGGGAATTGTTGTTAGTTTTACTTTTGCCTGGAGTGAAAAAAAGTATAAACAAAGTATAAAAAGGGTCTTTCTTATTCTTGTTATTATTACTTTTCTCTATATTTCTTTCTTTCTTTCTGTCTTATCGCTCGTCTCTTTCTCTCGCTATATCTCCCCCAGCTTATATACCTCTTCCACAGCTTACCTCCCCCTCCCCAGCTACCTCCTCCCCTTCCCCAGTTTATCTTTCCCTCCCAAGCTAATACCTCCCCTTCCCCCAGCTTACCCCTCTCTATATCCTTTCTCTCACTTCCCTTACCTCTTTCCCTTCCTTCCTCCCTCCCCATGACCTATCTCACTTCCCCACCTCCACACACACCTCCAACCCTCAACCCCCCTCCAATCACAACACAACAAACCGGGAGAATATTAACACGAGTAGTCATAACTGTTCAGTACAGTGAGGGGGGAGAGGAGAGGGGTGAGGAAGAGGGGTGAGGGGAGAGGACGGGTAAGAAGGTAAGGAGGTTAGGGTGATGCGAGGGTTTTGAGGGGAGAAGCAGGGGGATGAGAGGGAGAAGGGGGGTGAAATGGATTAGAGGTCTGTACGTCCGTCTGTCTATCTGCCTTTCTTTTCTTTTTCTTTCTTTCAACTTTCCCGCCCTTCTTCTGTCTTCCCTCACCACCACCTCCTTCCTCACCACCACCTCCCTTCCCTCACCACCACCTCCAGACCTCCCACCACCTCCTCACCACCACCTCCCTTCTCACCACCACCTCCACCCTTCCTCACCACCACCTCCTTCCTCACCACCACCTCCCTTCCTCACTCACTACCTCCCTCACCACCACCTCCTTCCCCTTCTGATATTTGATCAAGGAGTTTTATGTTACAGGGTCCGGTTTTTGCCGGAGGGAGAGGCGGGAGGGGAAGAGGGGGGAGAGAGAGAAGGAAGAGGGAAGAGTGATATGAATTATGGATTTGGTCTTCCTTCCCCCTCCCTCCCACTTCCTCCCTCTTCCCTCTTTCCTCCCTCCCTCCTGGCCATCAATATTGAACGAGAAGTATTTGCTAATTTTTTTTTTCTTATTTAAATTTCAGCATATAAAGAGGTGTGTGTGTGTGTGTGTGTGTGTGTGTGTGTGTGTGTGTGTGTGTGTGTGTGTAAGAAAGTCAAATCGTAAGAAGAAACATTTCAGCGTACTTTCTGGATACTTTCCACGATGTCGGAAGCAAAATATTTCTTACAATGTATACAGGTACAGTATTTTCCCAAACATTTACTAAATACTTTTCTAAATACTTTCCCAATACTGTCGCTAATTACTTCCCAATACTTACTATATTCTTCCCACTTACTTCTCTCACTAATTACTTGACACTCTCTCCTGATGTTTCACCAAATACTTTCCTGCTACTTTCACCAAACACTTTCTCGATACTTTCACTAACTACCTCCCCGTTACTTTCACCAGGTACTTAGAAAATGAGTATATAATTTCCCAAAAAAGAAAGCAATGTTAGGCCATTTCTATTCCGTTCCACTAATTACCATAATTTGCTGGGCAATTAACATTCACCTCATTTGCATAGAAGGCCTTCTTGTGTTCTTCTTGATGACCCCCACGACCCCCCTCCAGTTAGGTCCAAATGATGGGGGAGAAGGGCAGTGGGGTACTTCCTCGCCTTTCTTTTTCTTTTCTCTAGTCGCTTCCCTTCCTACCTCCTCTCTTCACTCTCTTCTCTCCTTTTCTTTCCTCTCCTCCCTCCTTCTTCCTTCTCATTCTCCCCCTCCCCTTTATCTCCTGCCCTCTCCCTTCTCCCCCTCCCTATCCCTCCCTTTATATTGAACTCACAGGCTTTTCCTCCCCTTAAGGTGAAAGGCTACCACGTCGGGAATTTTTAGCTCATAATATCCAGAACACGACCCTTGTCCTCCAGTTGAATTCTGTGTTTCAATTAGTTCCGGGTCACGCTCCTATAAACTGTTTCTTTTAGACTCTTGTAACTAACCCGAACTGTAATATATAAACTTAGAAGAGTGTAAAGTTAAACTAAATTAGCCCTATTGGTAATTTAACCTAACCTAACCATAGCCTAACTTAACCTAACCTAATCTAACCCAACTTAACCTAACCTATCTATCTCTCTCTCTCTCTCTCTCTCTCTCTCCCCTCAGGTATGGTATCACACAACAAGGTACAAAACGACCCACACAACGTAAATTCGTTATCCGACGGACACGCACCAGACGCTTAATTCACTATAACGAACCGACCAATCAGTGATCAGGTGAGATTACATTGCCTCGCGCGGTGATTGGTCCGGGCTAAAAACAAAAAACAAACAAAAACATGGTTTAAGAATGTCGTATGTGGATCCTGTGTGTGTGTGAAGGATATGGAATCAGGACGTCTCAAGGATACTTTTTTTGTTTTTGTTTTAAGGATTCTGGGAGTAAGGGAATTGTGGGTAATGAGGTGACCAGGTTGTTTACATGACGTCAAAGATAGACCTTTAGCAATTAATTTTTTTTTTGGCTTGTAGATCTAAAGATTAAGATAATATTTCTAAGGTAGAGTCATGGGGTTATTTCGCCGCCATCTTTGTCGACCCGAGGGAAGGGAAAAATAACAGCATCTCGTTACGGTACAATGTCGTTTGGCGTCATCTTAGTGTCGTAGTTGTAAGTGAGTTAAGTTAAGGACGTTGTCGTGTTTAGTGAGGAGATGGGGAGCTGTTTGGGTCTGGGGAAGTACACACACATACGTACACATACATACATATATTACATACATACATGCAAACATACATACATACATACATGCATAGACATCCCTCCCATCACATCTCCGCAATACACACACACACACACACACACACACACACACACACACACACACACACACACACACACACACACACACACACACACACACACACACACACACACACACACACAAAACAAATTCAAAACACCATAAAACACCCACTTCCTTCCCTCCCTCCCCCAAAATAATGTCAAGTTTGTTTTACTGGCCAGCTCCAACATGCCCGAGAACCCACCCACCCACCAAACCACCCACCCACCAACCCACCCATCCGCCCACCCAATTTGCATATTGCCAAAAAACTAAAGATGCTGTTGTACTCAATACGCTACAGCAGTAAGCGGAATAATTAGATAGAGGTACAATCAGTGGTGGGTGAAATTGACAAATGAAGTGGTGGGTAGGGGTTGACCGTGTGGTGGTGGTGGGGGTTGACCGTGGTGGTGGGGAGGGTGACCGTGGTGGTGGGTAGGGGTTGACCGTGGTGGTGGGAGGGTGACCATCTGGTGGTGGGTACGGGTGATAGTGGGGAGGAAGGGTGGTGATAGTGGTGGTGGTGGGGAGGTTGGGGTGCTAACAGTGGTTTGAGAGCTACAGACCTGACAGTAATGGGAAGGAAGAACTGGTTGTGGTGGACTAAGGGAGAGGGAGGGAGAGAAAGTAGGTTCAATAATTAGACAGTGAACGATGGATGCTGAGGGAAGAAGTGTGTGTGTGTGTGTGTGTGTGTGTGTGTGTGGCTCAACAATGTGTGTGTGTGTGTGTGTGTGTGTGTGTGTGTGTGTGTGTGTACAAGTCAATGATCATATATGTATGTATGTATGTATGTATGTATGTATGTATGTATGTATGTATGTATAAGCACCTCACCCCGGGCTTGAGCTGGGTGATATTGGACCAAAATTGTGTATTACCAAGTATTTGTTTCCCCTCACACCTCATGCATCACTCAGTCCCCTCATCTTCCCTCACTCTCTTCCCCTCACACCTCTTGCATCACTCAGTCCCCTCATCTTCCCTCACTCTCTTCCCCTCACACCTCATGTCTCACTCAGTCCCCTCACTCACTTCGCTCCCCTCATGTCCTCAGTCCCCTCATCTTCCCTCCTTTCTCTCTTCCCCTCCACACCTCATACATCACTCAGTCCCTCATCTTCCCTCACTCTTCCCCTCCACCTCATGGTCTCACTCAGTCCACTCACACCTCAGTCCCCTCCTCCTTCACCTTACACCTCATGCATCCTCCAGTCCCCTCATCTTCCCTCACTCTCTCTTCCCCTCACACCTCATGTCTCACTCAGTCCACTCACACCTCAGTCCCCTCACTCTCTTCCGCTCACACCTCATGTCTCACTCAGTCCCCTCACTCACTTCACCTTACACCTCATGCATCACTCATACCCTCACTCTCTTCCCCTCACACCTCATGTCTCACTCAGTCCCCTCACTCACTTCCCCTCACACCTCATGCATCACTCATACCCTCACTTCCCCTCACCCACAACAACACACAAAAAACACAGCTCGATGTTTACAATTTTGACAGAAATGTTTGGGTCTTCCGTCAACTTTTTTCTGATTTTATTTTCCCATTTTTTTCGTCTTAACTTAAGATGTAAGAAAGTATTAAACTAACTCATTTAAGTTAACCTAACCTAACCTAACCTTCCCTAACCTAACCTGTGAAATTAATTTAAAATACAAAGATGGATTATCAAATGTCCGTATGTCAGAATTTATTGAGTTCAGGTACAGTCTCAGGGCAATTTTGTCGCCATTTTGTCAGCTCAAGTTAGATACGTTCCCACATTAACCAGTTAAGAGGAAAAAATCTTAACTTAGGATCCCTTTGAGAATCCATCTTTGTGTCGTAAGTTAAAGAGTTTTTAAAAATTTTGGTGTGTGTGTGTGTGTGTGTGTGTCTCTTGCTTGGGACATTATAATTGACATTTAACATGGCCTGACACTGGGCTGACGACGACTCACAAGGCCTGACGCTGGGCTGACGAAGGGCTGACGCAGAGTAGTAGGTCGTCAGCAGCTACGAGGAGAACATCAGCCAGTGGGGGTTTATGACAACATATTTGCCGAGTCGTAAAGCTCTGACACGCAAATGAAGAAGCTGCCGTGTGTGTGTGTGTGTGTGTGTGTGTGTGTGTGTTTCTCTCTACAAATAGACAAACAGACGGAAGTTCAGACAACCAACACAAGCAGACAAAGAGAAGGTACAGACAAACAAACACAGACCGACAGACAGACAAGCAAACAAGCAAACATTAAAACAAATAATACAAACAAAACAGACACTCAGAAAGACATCAATCTCCACCCCCAACATGCACGGACAGACAAACACACACACACACACACACACACACACACACACACAGAACAGCTGATTATGTTTACAGTGACTCAGCTGGGCCATGGTGGGTTGTTGACTAACGTGGGGGTCATGTCAACAGCTGTTTCTCTGTCAATATACAACCCACTTCCCGTTTTCTTTACACATTTTGTTCCTTATTTTCCAACAGGGAGACGTTTTGTGAAATTGCTGTCCTGGCTGTCAAGTGGTAAGGGGCTGTATCAGAATGTCAGTGAGGAGAGGTAGGTGTGTGGGAGAGGGGAGGGGGGGTTGTATTGTGTTGTGTGTAGGGGTTGTTGTGTGTGTGGGGGTATTGTGTTGTGTGTGGGGGGTTTGTGTGTGGGGGTGTTGTGTTGTGTGGGGGGTTGTGTTGTATGTGTGTGTCTGTGTGTGGGATGAGGAGTGTTTAATGGTGGTGATGTGGTGATGGATGGTTGCACGGTGGTGGTAGTAGTGATTGTGGTGGTTGTGTGGTGGTGGTAGTAGTGGTGGTGTTCACGATACTATCAATTTTATTAAGTAAATAATAATAAGCTAACAACAACAACAACAACAACAACAACAACAACAACAACATTTCACTCATTTCTTACTGTAAACATTACCCGGTGACGTCATACAAAATGCAAATGTTTTTAATACCGAAAAAATAAACAAACACTGGCAACTGAACACAGGACCAACCATGATAGAATATGAAAACAAATTCCTAAACAAAATAATAAATAAAACGTATATTCTTTTAGCTTTGAGATGTCAGGAGATATTTAATTTGTTTATATAACCTACGTGACGCAAGTGGTGGAAAAGATGGCGTCAATATGTCCCCAAGACTGTAAGGATATAGTTACCTGCCCGAGTGAGTGTTCATATTGTGCTGTTGCCATGACGACCAGGTGGGTGGTGGTAGAGGAGGTGATGTTATTGTTGTTTGTTTGTTTGTTTGTTTGTCTCTTTCTCTCTCTGCTTGTTAATTGCTTCTCTACCTTCTGTTTATGTGTCTCCCTCCTGCTTGACTGTCTCCCTACCTACTTGTACTTCCCTACCCTACCCCCCTCCTGCTTGACTGTCTCCCTACCTACCTGTACTTCCCTACCCTACCCCCCTCCTGCTTGACTGCTAGTACGGGTCCTTCACTACCTGCTCGTCTGTGAGCCAACAGACACACACACACACACACACACACACACACACACACACACACACACACACACACACACACACACACACACACACACACACACACACATTTATAACGTGTACTTAACACTACCCAATATTTTATGGCGTCATTCTGCATTCATGACTCTCTCTTACTGTCTGTCTGTCTGTCTGTCTGTCTGTCTGTCTGTCTGGCTCTGTCTGTATGTGTCTCTCTCTTACACACTTTATCTATATGTCTTTCTCTCTTTATCTGTCTGTCTGTCAATCTGTCTTTTTTTGTGTCTGTTTCTCACTCAGGCTCGAGGATGAGTTGCTGGAGAGAGAGAGAGAGAGAGAGAGAGAGAGAGAGAGAGAGAGAGAGAGAGAGAGAGAACCTCCCCAATATAAATGTTATATCACCACTTTAAAAAACATCCAAAAAACATTATTTAGGTCACCTGTAATCCGGGCTCAACCTTACAAAAACGCAGGTGAGAAAATACGACAAAATTTATCAATCCACAGACAAACGAATGCATAGACACGTCGATCAAAAGACACCCACACTCGTTCATACATAGTCGAAGAGCGGGGTATAAAAACAGACTGACAAGCTCGGGTAGTTGATTAGACATACAGACAGACATATGGTGTAAACAGTGAGTTGTTTATTCCCATCAGTTGATTGTTTTGTTTGATGTTGGGGGTTTTGTTGGTACACACACACACACACACACACACACACACACACACACACACACACACACACACACACACACACACACACTGAATTGAGACAGGTAAACAGACTAACAGACAGACACCTCTCTACATGAAAAAAAACTAAATAAATTAAAAACGAATCAACAAATCATCTCTCTGTTTACATTCCCTTAATCACTAACATCACTACACTAACGACCCCTAATGACCCATAATGACCCTCAAATGCCTATTGTATCCTCGGGGTTGCTAGTTCTTGTGGTTATGCCGTTATTCCATACTGACAACTGAATTATCCCCCCTTCAAGAGATACAGCTCTGTAACCAACCTTCCTTCATCTCAAGGTACAGCAAATTGGATTACACCTGCCAATTAAACACACACACACACACACACACACACACACACACACACACACACACACACACACACACACACACACACACACACACACACACACACACACACTTCAGAATACATTAACAAGAGGTAAAAAAATGGATCTGAATGAACCTATGTCGGTATATGATGGTTCACACACACACACACACACACACACACACACAGAGCTAACTTTTCCTCCCTTCTTCAGGTTAGCCAATTTGCAGGTGCAGCAATTCTTCCACGGTGTTCTCCAGAGCCGCGTTTACCAGTTACAGTTATTTTCCGACGCCGGGAAGGAAGGGAAAAATAAATACAGAGCAGAGAAGACGGAGAAGACTTGGGGGAGGAGGGGAGGGGGAGGGAGGTGGTGGGAAGGGTGGTGGGTGACGGAAGGTGGTGGTGGACGGAAGGTGGTGGGTGACGCGGGGAAGGGAAAGAGGGAGGTGGAGGGTGAAGGTGGTGGGTGAGGAGGGTGGGGTGGTGGTGGGTGAGGAGGGTGGGGTGGTGGTGGGTGGTGGAGGGTGAGGAAATGGAGGAGACTATTTCTAGGACCAAAGGCTAGGAGACAGGGACAATCCACAGGATAGGACCTAGACTATCACCAAGACCTAGAGGTGGATAGTCTCTTGATTGGAGGTGGATAAAGCTGGTTAGGTGGGTAACGTGTTTGGATAGGTGTAGAGCGTGGATGAAATGGATAGTGTGTGGATAGGAGGTGGAAAAAGCGTCCTAAATAGGAAGTGGATGAAGTGTGTGGATAGGAAATGGACAAAGTGTGTGGATAGGTGATGGATAAAACAGGATAAGAGGTGGATAAAGCTGGATAGGAGGTGGATAAAGCCGAGTGTTCAGGAGCTTCTGGTATCCCGGCCTTCGTGAGAGACACTTCCATGCATCAGGCCCTGGGAACACCTTACCCGGAGAAGGTGCTGGAGAAGGGGGGGAGAGGTCGCTGGGGGGAGGAGAGAGTAGGGTGAAAGAGTAGTGATTGCAAAGGGAGAGAGAGAGAGAGAGAGTGAAGAAGCGTCCATTCTCATCTCCAGACGAACGACTGCCAGCCTCTCAAATAAATTCTCCACCACCAGACTAATGTTCGCCAGCCTTATAGCTCACGAGTAGTTAGCATTTTCCTATTAAGATACAAACACCGACTTTCCTTTCCCCACTTTTGAAGATGTATATCGCCAGACGAACATTCGCCAGCCTCTCAAGGATAGGCATTCTGACGATGTCTCCTTCGCAGTTGACGAGTGCCTCTCTTAAGTATAAACACAGGTTCCCCATTACAACTTCTGCACGACAAATTCATCTTGAGTTTTAGTATTCAACTCTGTCTGGGTAACTTGGGGCCAACCTCCCAGTTCTTGATGGTGCAAATTCTTTCGTTCTCTCTCTCTCTCTTTTCTCTCTCCATGTTTCTCTCTTTAGCTCTTTTTTCTCTATATATATCTCATTTTATCCCCTTCACACTCTCTCATTCTCTCTGTGTTTATCTGTCTGTTTTTCCTCTCTTTAAACATGTTCTAGCTAACTCGTTCCTCTCACTTCACACCTCACCTCTTTCTACCATCACCCTCCTCACTTTCCTCAACTAACCTCTCTTTGGCACACACACACACACACACACACACATACATATTTGCGGTCAACACACAAGGCAGTGACACCTACACCTCTGGCACAGTGACACGGGGGGAGGTGGTGGGAGGTGAGGGGAGCACTGACCGGATGACAAGACGAGTGTAAACAAGAGAGGTCATGTCCACCCCACCTACACCTCCTTCACACGTCATGTAAACAAACTCCCGCAGGTCAGATTTACTATCGTACCCAGGGATTGCTTTCACTCTTAAGGTCTTCCAGATGTTTCATGGGTTAAACCTTTCACTTAATTGTAGACTCGTGGGTTAAACCTTTCACTTAATTGTAGACTCGTGGGTTAAACCTTTCACTTAATTGTAGACTCGTGGGTTAAACCTTTCACTTAATTGTAGACTCGTGGGTTAAACCTTTCACTTAATTGTAGACTCGTGGGTTAAACCTTTCACAATTGTAGACTCGTGGGTTAAACCTTTCACTTAATTGTAGACTCGTGGGTTAAACCTTTCACTTAATTGTAGACTCGTGGGTTAAACCTTTCACTTAATTGTAGATTCGTGGTTAAACCTTTCATAATTGTAGACTCGTGGGTTAAACCTTTCACTTAATTGTAGATTCGTGGGTTAAACCTTTCCTTAATTGTAGACTCGTGGGTTAAACCTTTCACTTAATTGTAGATTCGTGGGTTAAACCTTTCACTTAATTGTAGACTCGTGGGTTAAACCTTTCACTTAATTGTAGACTCGTGGGTTAAAACCTTTCACTTATTGTTGACTCGTGGGTTAAACCTTTCATTAATTGTAGACTCGTGGGTTAAACCTTTCCTTATTGTAGATTCGTGGGTTAAACCATTCACTTAATTGTAGACTCGTGGGTTAAACCTTTCACTTAATTGTAGACTCGTGGGTTAAACCTTTCACTTAATTGTAGACTCGTGGGTTAAACCTTTCCTTATTGTAGACTCGTGGGTTAAACCTTTCTTAATTGTAGATTCGTGGGTTAAACCATTCACTTAATTGTAGACTCGTGGTTAAACTTTCCTTAATTGTAGACTCAACCTTTCACTTAATTGTAGACTCGTGGGTTAAACCTTTCACTTAATTGTAGACTCGTGGGTTAAACCTTTCACTTAATTGTAGATTCGTGGGTTAAACCTTTCACTTTAATAGACTCGTGGGTTAAACCTTTCACTTAATTGTAGATTCGGGTTAAACCTTTCACTTAATTGTAGACCTGGTTAAACCTTTCACTTAATTAGATGTGGTTAAACCTTTCTAAGTAGACTCGTGGTAAACCTTCATTTAATCGTGGGTTAAACCTTTCACTTAATTGTAGACTCGTGGGTTAAACCTTTCACTTAATTGTAGACTCGTGGGTTAAACCTTTCACTTAATTGTAGATTCGTGTTAAACCTTTCACTTAACTACAGGTATAGATGTAAGTACAGATATGATGAAGTATTAATCTAAAACTACAGTACAGGTATGAACATAATTAAAGATGCAGGTACAGTCAAAGGTCACTGTTCACTCTCAAACTAGATCACTGTTCACTATCAATAAATATCACTGTTCACTATCAATAAATATCACTAACATCAGCTCCACACCACCATTCAATCACACAGGTGAGAAAGCCAATACACTTTCATTATGGCGCTACTGGGGGTTTTAGCGTTAGTATCATTATGGTGGCGCCGTTTGGTATGTAAATTACGCCAGCCATTGTAGGAAGATTGAGTACTTTATATACGAGAGAGCGAGGTAGGATTGATGGATTTGGCGTGGGGGGTGTGTGGGTGGGTGTGTGGGGTTGGGGTGTGTGTGTGTGTGTGTGGGTGTGGTGGTGTGGGGTGTGTGGGTGTGTGGGTGGGTGTGTGGGTGGGTGGGTGGGTGTGTGGGTGTGTGGGGTGTGTGGGTGTGTGTGTGTGTGGGTGGGTGTGTGTGTGTGTGTGTGTGGGTATGGGTGTGTGTGTGGGTGGGGTGTGTGGGTGTGTGAGTGGGGGTGGGTGGGTGGTGTGTGGGTAGGTGGGTGGGTGGTGTATGTGGGTGTGTCGCCATTTAAATTCTCCAGATATTCCCCCAAATATTATTCTCACGTCTCAAGATATTCCTGAAATACTACTCCCAGAGGTTCAAATATTGCTCAAATATTTCTCCCCCACGCTCCAGCCATGCTAAGGTAATACGCAACAACGTAGAAAATATCCCTTTATAACCAGTAATACTCCTCGCTGAACAACCTAACCTAACCCAATTTATAATAATGGGTGCTACTTGTGTTGGGGAATGGCCGACACGAGATCCACCTAAGCGTGTATGTGTTTAAGGTGTAGAAGCTGTCGCCAATGCAATAACTACACCCTAAGTTAACGAGTTGCATTATCCAGTGTCAAGGAATATTGAAAAAAGACCGGACATCTTACCAACTGCACTGGTTAACCCGAAACACGATCCGTAAATCTTTTAACATGTGGATATACGTATATGCTGTAGTGTAAACAAAGTGTGTATTATGTAGTGTAAACAAAGTGTGTATTATGTAGTGTAAACAAAGTGTGTATTATGTAGTGTAAACAAAGTGTGTATTATGCAGTGTAAACAAAGTGTGTATTATGTAGTGTAAACAAAGTGTGTATTATGTAGTGTAAACAAAGTGTGTATTATGTAGTGTAAACAAAGTGTGTAGTATGTAGTGTAAACAAAGTGTGTATTATGCAGTGTAAACAAAGTGTGTATTATGTAGTGTAAACAAAGTGTGTATAGCTGTATAGTTAATTCAGGAACTCACCGACAGGAGCGCTGGTGTCGACCTCGCGGATGACGTCACAGGCTTACATCTTCCAAAATTTCCGTCAACTTAATCGAGTAAATTACACACTTCACTAAAACGTATATAAATCACAGTTTTATCACCTATCGTATATAAAATGCTTGTCTAACACACGTCTATACTTTTCTATACAAGTTCATTATATTGGATTAGTTATAAAAGTTATAGGATGTAATTTAGAGGAATTATTGTCACCTGAGAAACGGACTGACACACACCGGCCTCCATGATGGGCCGCGTCGTCCCGGTCACTTATGTCGGCTTTATGAAATTTACTATTATATTTTCATTGAGTTTCCAACCTTAAAATTATGTTTAAATAAATAAAATATTAAACAAATAAATTTAAAAATATTACCGGTCTTAAGATTTCAGTATAAATTAATATTCAAGACAACACCTATACGTCTTTCGAAAAATAACAACGAAACATTTTTATTTATTTCCTTTTCCTGGCAATATATACCAATCAGACATAATCCAAAATTATCCCATGAATATTTAGTAGGATTAGGTAAAGTTAAGTTCAGGAAGTCTTGTTAAAAATATTAAAAGAGTTAGTTAACATTTTGCCAAAGCCATAAGTCAGCTGTTGAGGAGGAGACGCCAAGTAGAGCACAAGGAACAATCGTGTGAGTGATCTATTTCCTGTTAAATTATCAACACTAGTGACTTATTCAGTGTAATATTTGAGATGATAATTCATATAAAACATCTAGATAAAACAAACAATTGAAAAAGACTTAGAAGAGTATTTAATTAAGGAAAATAAAGTGACAATCTCAAGTGAGGTGACGCCGCCATTTCACTTCTACCTTGTACTTGTATAAAAACAATTACTTACTTAACGAACCAGTGAGATAAGTGTTGTAAAGTGCATGGTAATCGAGCAACGTCACCAGCCGGTCGACTTCAACGGCGCCTGGAGTTAGTAAGTCACAAACTTTATTAAGTAACGTTACTC
Source organism: Homarus americanus (assembly GCF_018991925.1). Lineage (NCBI taxonomy): Eukaryota > Metazoa > Arthropoda > Malacostraca > Decapoda > Nephropidae > Homarus > Homarus americanus. The sequence goes on from NW_024735145.1 coordinate 394,679, forward strand.
TTTAGACCGTCCAACGATTTCACTATTCCGTCCTAATTTTTGCTTCTATTGTCTGTAGGTGTTGTCTTATTAGGGAAATGATTTAGTGAAAGACCGCGACTTGGAATATGTTTATAAATAGGAAATAAGAGGAACCGTAGATATATATATTAAGTGAGAAAATTTTGTATTCCAGTGAACCTTTTATTGAGACCATGAACCTTATCAGTCTCCTCAACAGAAAACTTTTTTAACACCATCTCACATACTAAACACCGAAAAACATGAACAAGGTTAAACTTTTTATAGTTTTAGGATATTTAAAGGTTAGATTAGGTTTTGAAATGCTTGTTTAGGTTTTTATTTTACCCAATATTTTCCGTCTACTTCAAAGCCCCACCCACTTTGAACTTGTAATATCGTTGGTAATCTTATCAGTTAAAATACTCGAACAAAATATTAATTTAAGCAAGTCAGTCGTCAGCGAGCCATGGGAGGGATAGTGATATGTTGCCGAATTCGTGGACGGATAAAAGAGTAACCTAACCTACTTTTTTATTTATGACTGTATATAATATCTCCTTTCATTACTTAAAATATCTATTATATACGTGTTAGTGTGAAATTTACTTCTGAAGGTAAGAACGTGTTAGACTATTTTTCACCATTATATATTATTTTCACGGGTAGTTATTTCTGTTAGCTGTGGTGATAAATATTTGTGTTTAGTGAGAATGGTGAGCGAGTTATTGTGTAGGTAGATGTTTATTGATACCTTTGGGTGATAAAAGGTAAGGTGGTATTATTATTATTATTATGTAAGTTAAGGTGACGGCGATGTGTGTTTTATAGTATTGTTATTTGTTTTGTTATTGTTATTATTTTCGTTATTATTATTGTTATTTTTGCTATTATTATTATTATTATTATTATCATCTTGTTTTTGCTATTATTATTATTGTTATTATATTTTTTTATTGTTATTGTTATTATTAGTTTAAAGAGGAAGCATGAAGAGGAAAAATGAATTGAGGATTAAGTTAAAGCAGATTGAGGAAGTAAATTGATAATATACAATAATGATTGCAAAAAGGTTATACTGAGGCGACGTGAAGCAGAGAGGGGAAAGTAGGTGGGTGGGAAGCAGTGGCGGGGAAAGTAGTGGTGGGGAAGTAGAGGATATTAGTGGAAAAATAGTTGATGAAAGTATAGTGTGGAGGAAAGTAGTGGTGGAGGGTAATGGTGGGAAGGAAAGTGGTGGTGGGGAATAGTTGGGGTGAAGAAGTAAATGGCGAGGAAAGAAGTGGAGGAGGGAAGAAGGCCAAGTGGAAAAATAATGTGGGAAAGTATTGGGGGAGAGTAGTGGTGAGGAAAGGAGTAGGTGTTTAAGTTTAAAAGAAATTGAGGAATGACACACACACACACACACACACACACACACACACACACACACACACACACACACACACACACACACACACACACACACACCCCACCCACACACACACACCACACACACACACACACACACACACACACACACACACACACACACGCACATAAAACATGCTTCCTCTCTCTTTCCTATAAATTAAAACGAGAGAGAGAGAGGAACGGAGGATCACACCAGGATGTAGGAGGAGGCTTGAGCGTGTCCACCGAGAGTGTCCGAAAATTAAGGAGGACCGACTGGTGGGTGAGAGGAGGAGGAGGAAGAAGAAGAATGCGAAGGAGAAGAAGAGTGTAGTAGTAATAGTAGTAGTTATAGAGAGAGAGAAGGGAGGTGAGAGAAGTCGTAAGGGAGAGAGGGGGAAGGGGGGAGGGTGATGGTGGGGGGAGGGGAGGGGGTTGGAGGTGGGTCTTGCCTCATGATAAAGTTTATGAGCGAGGCCTTAATGTGCACGTAAACACGGCCCCCCCCCCCCAGTGATGACACACACGTACACAGACGTACACACACGTACACACATTTACACGTACATACACACAATATTACTACGACTAATACTACAAAAAAACAACAACAACAACAACAACTACTACTACTACTATCTCCACTACTAATAACATCAATACAGTACTACTTCTACTACTACTACTACTACTACGTCTACTAGTCTTACAACTTCCACTACTATAACAACAACCACCACCACCACCACACACTTGACGTCATCACATATCAGCCAGCTACTACACCCACCTCCTGCTCTAGTACTTACGCCGCCAGTATGATGGGTGTAATGTGTAGCACTTGCTCCACTACTACACCCTACCATCTACACCTTCCCTGTTACACCCTACCTCCTCCCTGTTACACTCTACCTTCTCCCTGCTACACCCTACCTTCTACACCCTCCCTGTTACACCCTGCTACACCCATCCCCCTTTGATTGAGAGTTGAGGGGATTAGGGTGAGGGGACAGTGAGGGGACAGTGAGGGAACAGTGAGAGGGCAGTGAGAGGACAGTGAGGGGTCAGTGAGGGGTCAGTGAGGGAACAGCGAGGGGTCAGTGAGAGGACAGTGAGGGGTCAGTGAGGGGTCAGTGAGGGAACAGTGAGGGGTCAGTGAGAGGTCAGTGAGGGAACAGTGAGGGGTCAGTGAGAGGTCAGTGAGGGGACAGTGAGAGGTCAGTGAGGGAAGGTCTGGCCAGGCTTCATATAGAATTAATCGTGGGTACTGGACCAGTGTGTCTTCCCCTCACTCACTCTCCCCTCACTCTCCCTTACTCTCATTCACTCTCCCTTTCTCTCGCTCATTCTCCCTCACTCACTCCCTCCCAGTACGTCACCCTCCTTCCCCAACTCTCATCTCCCCTTCGTCTCCTCCCTTCACACACCCACACCTACTTTTCATCTCCCTTTCATAACTCCCCTCTCCGTCACATCCTCTTGTCTCCCCTCTCGTCCTCACCCCATTCCCCTCACGCCCTCTCTATTCTCTCGTGGCACCTCTCCTCTCTCCCCGCTCTTTTTAAAACACACACACACACACACACACACACACACTCTCTCTCTCTCTCTCTCTCTCTCTCTCTCTCTCTCTCTCTCTCTCTCTCTCTCTCTCTCTCTCTCTCCTCTCTCTCTCTCTCTCTCTCTCTCTCTCTCTCTCTCTCTCTCTCTCTCTCATTCCTTAGTTCCCCACCTACTTCCTTCCCTCTTCCCCTCCCTTCCCCTCATTCATACACTAGTCCCCTACCCATCCCCCTCCCCCTCCCCCTCCCCTCACCATATCATACACATAATACTGTAGTATATTGCGGTCATGGAAGAGAAAGGGGAAGGCCGAGCGGATTATTAGTTTTGCTCGTATGTGTGAGGGGGTGGAAGTAGTGGAGATAATATTATCTAGTAGTATATTTATGTATACCTGACTGGGATATGATGTGAGGTGGTGGTGGAGGGGGGGTGTTTACGATGGTGGTAGTGGTGGTTGTAATGGCAGTAATAACAACCATTAATCAAAACATTGGCTAATGACCCACGTGACCTCAACCACCATGACCCAATTACCTTCGCACATACACACACACACACGCCAAAACTCCCTCGCTGAAAAGGACTCCCTCCTCTCTCTGTCTCCTTCCCTTCTCCCTCCCTCTCTCCCACCACCACCCTCACGCTACACCTCTTCTGCCCTTTGTGTGTGTGTGTGGGAAGGGGGTTAGGGGGCTCTCTGCATTGTTCCGGGGAGCCGTGCAACTTGCAAGGCCTTATCTCTAATGGGTGCTAATTGAATCGTTTTGTTGCAAGTGGTTTAGGGACAGGAAGGCCTGATCAACCCCCGGTAATTGTGTTGCAACTCTTGGGTGTGGAGGAGGAGAGGTGGTGTAGTGGTTGGAGGAGGAGGTGTAGTGGGGTGTTGGAAGAGGTGTAGTGGTTAGAGGAGGAGGTGTAGCGGTTGGAGGAGGAGGTGTAGTGGTTGAAGGAGGAGGTGTAGTGGGGTGTTGGAAGAGGTGTAGCGGTTGGAGGAGGAGGTGTAGTGGTTGAAGGAGGAGGTGTAGTGGGGTGTTGGAAGAGGTGTAGTGGTTGGAGGAGGTGTAGTGGGGTGTAAATTTGAAGGGAAATATCAGAGACGTTTCCAACCACACACACACACACACAGTATAAAAAACCTCCTGATGAAAAGAATATACTGTGTTATAAAGTTACCATTCTCATGTAAATATGAGTAAAGGAGGCGGCGGCTCTCTTACACACCAACACCTTATGGTCAGGAACCTTCATACATATGCTTCTCCCTGGGCGCTGCAGAAGGCGTTGGAGGGGAGTCTTCTCTGACCGATGGGCCTCTTGAGGTGGTGAGGGGTGTCGTCTGGTCTAGGTCCCCCCCTCAAAATCTCTTAACCTCTTACTGGCGTATTTTGAGTCACTCGCATATTCTGAGTCACTCGCATAATGTATCTACTCGTGCCCTTATACCCCTCCTCATATCCTTACACTCGCATACTCACGCCCTCATATCCTTACGCCCTCATATCCTTACACTCACCCGCATACATACAATCTCATCCCTTCACGCCCTTACGCCTTACCGATCATGATGTACGCCCACAAGTCGTCAAATCCATCTTCATCCACGCCCACGGTGACCAGATGGATCTCTCTCTCCTACTCACGCCCTCACCACCTGGACCTATTTTACCACACGCCCACATTACTCCCACATTGACCATCACCCCCACCTCTCACGCTTACGTCACTCTGATCCATCTTCAACTACACCCACACCACGCCCATCAAGATACACGCCCACATTGAGCAGCGAGTGAGGTTGCAGTCCATCTCTCTGGCCAGGATCCCGAGAATATGGGGGAGTGGAGGTAGGCGAGGAGGTGGAGAGAGATGAGGCCACTACAGGGTTAATGGTTGCATGTACGGGGGTCGTTTTTAGCTGTGTGTGTGTGTGTGTGTGTGTGTGTGTGTGTGTGTGTGTGTCTGAAGGTGTAGCTGTGTGTTGTGGAGAAAGTTTGCTTAGCTGTGGTGTGTGTGTGTGTGTGTGTCTGAAGGTGCTTAGCTGTGTTGTGGAGAGTTGCTTAGCTGTATGGTGTGTGTGTGTGTGTGTCTGAAGGTGCTTAGCTGTGTGTTGTTGTGGAGAAAGTTTGCTTAGCTGTGGTGTGTGTGTGTGTGTGTGTCTGAAGGTGCTTAGCTGTGTTGTAGAGAGAATTTGCTTAGCTGTGGTGTGTAAATGGGTGTGGGGGTGTGGATGGCTGTGGCTGTGGGTGTGTGGCTGTGATATAGAGAGGTGGATCGTTTTACCTTTACTTTAACTCATATGGTTTACCTTAGGGCGATATCTTGGACCCCCTTCAGTTTACGTTGATGATTATAACCTCAGATTGC
>NW_024735145.1:405000-435000 GCF_018991925.1 Homarus americanus
ATGTTGTAGTTATGTTGGTGTGTATTTTATGTAGTTTATTTAGGTATTGTATGTTAGTTATATAGTTTACACAACATACATACACGGTTTATACAACATACATACACGGTTTACACAACATACATACACGGTTTATACAACATACATACACGGTTTACACAACATACATACACGGTTTACACAACATACATACACGGTTTACACAACATACACACACGGTTTACACAACATACATACACGGTTTACACAACATACACACACGGTTTACACAACATACACACACGGTTTATACAACATACACACACGGTTTACACAACATACACACACGGTTTATACAACAAAATAGGTGAACCGGCATTAATTTTCTTTTCTCTCTCTGTTATATTTTTTTCGACGAACAAAGTTTTAGAAAGTATGAAAAGGGAAAGTTGTGAAGGAGCCGGTGAAGTGAGATAAATGACTACCTCTCTGTTGTGTCTCTCTCACTTTCTTACTTTCTCTCTTATCTTGTCATGGGTTTTCTCTCTCTCTCTCTCTCTTTCCCTCTCTTTCTCTTCCTTGTTCTTTTTCTCGTCTGTCGAGTTAAATCCTCTTCCTTCCTTCCTTCCTTCCTTCATTCTTTCTCTCTTTCTCTATTTATCTCTCCTTCCCCGTTTTATCCTCTTCTCCTCCTCCTTCCTCCCCTCCCTCCTTTTCTCCCCTTACACTCCCCCCTCCTCTCTCTCACCATTTCTCCCTTATTCCCCTTCCTCCCTTTCTTCTCTCCCCACACACCCTTTCTCCCTGGTGGACTTTCTCTTCTCCCTGGTGAAAGCGGGAGAGAGGAGGCCCCAATTAGTAGCTGATTTAGACGAAGGAGAACGGCAGCCGCCAACTCCCGCCAATTCCGCCAACTTCTTCTTGTTCCCGAAGGACGAGTGTTCTCTCTCTCTCTCTCTCTCTCTCTCTCTCTCTCTCTCTCTCTCTCTCTCTCTCTCTCTCTCTCTCTCTCTCTCTCCTCTCTCTCTCTCTCTCTCTCTCTCTCTCTCTCTCTTCCTCTCTCTCTCCTCTTCACTCCTCTCTCTCTCTCTCTCTCTTCCTCTCTCTCTCTCCTTCCTCCATCATCCCCTACCCTCTCTCATCCTCCTCCTTCCCCTCTCCCCTCAGAGATGAAGGTCAGAGGTCAAAGGTCAGATTATTCCCTTCCCCTCACCTTGTTCTCTCCTCCTCTTCCTCCCCTTCCTCTTCCTCCCCCCTTCCTCCTCCTCCCCCCTCCTGCTGGACTCCCCCCCCCCCCTCCCTTCCTTTCTGTCGTTGCTCTTATCCCTTCTCCATTCTCTTAATTCATTCTTTTACTCTTCCTGTTATTCGTCTTCACTTCCTGGCTCTTCTCCTTCCTCCCTTTCCTCTTCCCCTATTTCTCTCCCCTCCTTCCTTCCTTTCCCCCTCCTCCTCCTTCTCTCTTCCTCCCCACCTCCCCTGTCCTCCTCCTCCTCCTCCTACCTCTCCTCCTCTCTGCTGATCCTCCCTTTCCTCCATCCCCGTTGTCCCTCCTCCCCCTCCTCCCCCCCAGGTGAGCAGGACAAACGGGCTGGGAGGTAAACAGGCCAGTTGCAAATTAATTACTGGGTCATAGCGATAACCCGAGAGACCAAGGCCCTGCGTGGAAGTGAGGGCCATGCGTGGAGGTGAGGGCCATGTGTGGAGGTGAGGGCCATGCGTGGAGGTGAGGGCCCTGCATGGAGGTGAGGGCCATGCGTGGATGTGAGGGCCATGCGTGGAGGTGAGGGGCCATGCACGTGGGTGGGGGCCATGCGTGGAGGTGAGGGCCATTGTGGAGGTGAGGCCATGCGTGGGGTGAGGGCCGTGGTGGATGTGAGGCCATGGGTGGGGCCATGTGTGGAGGTGAGGGGCCATGAGTGGACAGGCGTTAAGTCATCGTACTCAAGGCGTTAAGTCATCGTACTCAAGGCGTTAAGTCATCGTACTCAAGGGGTTAAATCATCGTACTCAAGGGGTTAAATCATCGTACTCAAGGGGTTAAATCACGTATCTTGTCTTTGTATATAATTTACCTAACCTAACCATCGTCAACATTAATTCACCTACAATCTAATTCCAGTTTACTTTGGTAGTTACATGTAAATAGTCACGGTAATAATATGTTCAGTTGAGGCCAAAAATTCCTGGACACTTAGCAAAAGGTTGCTTCTGTGTGTGTGTGATTGGCTTATTGCTGGTGAACGCTGCCTTGTGATTGGTTGATAGTGTGGTGAATTCCGCCTTTGTGATTGGTAATGATTCTGACTAAAATTTCAATTAAAAGAAAAATGTATTCTCAAAGGTTCGTATATTTGAGTTACCTCCCTTCTCCTCCCTCATTCCCTCCCTCTTCTCTCCCTCATTCCTCCTCACTTCCTCTTATCTACCTACATCCCTCTCTCACTCTTCTCTCCTCTTATCCCCATCTTCCTTTCCCCTTCCTATTCGCTCCCCTTTTCCCTTTCCTTTCTCCTCCTTCATTAAGTTAGGGTTAGATTAAGTTAAATGAGTTATGTTACATTTTGGGGTTAAGTAGGTTAGGTTACGTTTTGTTGGTTAGGTTAATTTAGGTTAGGTTAGGTTAGGTAGGTAACACCCCACCCTCAAGATGACTCAGTGGTGGGGGTGTTAGGTTAGGTTAGGTTAGGTTAGGTAACACCCCTCAAGATGACTCAGTGGTGGGTGAGGGGTTGGGTTAGGTTAGGTTAGGTAACACCCCACCCTCAAGATGACTCAGTGGTGGGGGGTGGTTAGGTTAGGTAACACCTCAAGATGACTCAGTGGTGGGGGAGTTAGGTTGGGATGGGTTAGGTAACACCCCACCCTCAAGATGACTCAGTGGTGGGGGTTGGTTAGGTTAGGTTAGTAACACCCACCAGATGACTCAGTGGTGGGGGGGGGTTAGTTGGGTTAGGTAGCGCACACTCAAGATGACTCAGTGGTGGGGGGTTGGGATGGAGTAGGTTAGGTAACACCCACCCTCAAGATGACTCAGTGGTGGGGGGGAGGTGGATTAGGTTAGGTTAGGTTGAGTAACACCCCACCCTCAAGATGACTCAGTGTGGTGGGGGGGGTTAGGTTAGGTTAGGTTAGGTAACACCCCACCCTCAAGATGACTCAGTGGTGGGGGGTTAGGTTAGGTTGGGTTAGGTAACACCCCACCCTCAAGATGACTCAGTGGTGGGGGGGGTTAGGTTAGGTTAGGTTAGTGAACACCCCACCCTCAAGATGACTCAGTGGGGGGTTTAGAGGCGCAGGTCTTAAGTGTTAAAGGTTTGTCTTCTCTCGTACCTCTAAGTTTAAAGTGGATGGGACTGTATTGTAGTCGACCACCTCATTAAAGAGAGACAGACAGACACAGACAGAGACAGACAGAAGGAGAGTACAGAGACCAGACAGACAGAAGGAGGTAGAGACCAGACAGACAGAAGGAGAGTACAGAGACCAGACAGACAGAAGGAGAGTACAGAGACCAGACAGACAGAAGGAGTACAGAGACCAGACAGACAGAAGGAGAGTACAGAGACCAGACAGACAGACAAATAGACTCAGAGAGAGAGAGAGAGAACAGGAGAGAGTGGAAGGTAGACAGATAGAAAGAGAGAGACAAAAAAAGAAGATAGAGAAGAGACAGAGAGAGAGAGAGAGATAGAAAGAGAGCTATATACTTTACCAGCAGGATCAGGTAAAACAAACTCTCCCTTGTACCACAATTCAATTCAAAGTAGAGAATAGTTTATACACTCAAGCTAATTTGCATACGGCCTGGGGTGTGTGTGTGTGTGTGTGTGTGTGTGTGTGTGTGTGTGTGTGTGTGTGTGTGTGTGTGTGTGTGTGTGTGTGTGTGTGTGTGTGTGTGTGTGTGTGTGTGTGTGTGTGTGTGTGTGTGTGTGGTTTAGAGGGAAAGCATTGGAAGGGAGAGAGGGAGGGAAGGAAGGGGAAGATGGGGAGGAGTGAGAGGAGGGGAAGAAGAAATGGTGAGAGAGAGGAGGAAGTGGAGGAAAGAGAGGGAGGGAGTGGGGTTCGCATCTCGTGTCCGCGTAATGTGGGTACAAGATTAATGGTGGTGAGCTTCCCCAGTGGCGAGTGGGGTGAGTGAGTGGGTGATGAGTGGGGAGAAAGTGTGGTGAATGAGGATTAATGGGGAAGTGAGGGAGCGGAGATGAGTGGGAAATAATTGAGGAAATGAGTGGGGAAGTAAATAGGGAAATGAGTGGTGAATGAATGGAAAGTAAGTGGGAAATGAATGGGGAAGTGAGTGGGAAATAAGTGGGAGGTGAGTGGGGGGGAAAATAAAGGTGAGAGGAATGTGTGTGTGAATACCTTGACACAGGTTAGTGACTGATACATTAGAATCGTTGACTTTGACAGTAACACGACCCTGGCAGTGTCATAAGGGGGAGGAGTACTGGCAGTGTGACATAGGAGGGATGGGGAGAGTGGGAGGAGGCTTTAGAGGAGGAATGGGTGATAGGGAGGTGGGTGAGAAGAGAGGGGTGGGGAGGAGAGAGGAGGGGGGGTAAGGTGCTAAGCAATATTTAAAATGAGAGATGTTAAGGAGGGTTGGAGGAGGGAGCAGTGAGCAGGAGAAGTGGGGAGGATGCGTCACTTTAATGGGGGTGTAAGTGGAGGGGAGGAGGTTAGTTGCAATGGTCGTGGTTGTTATTGTTGTCTGAACAGTGGTGCCACCTAGTAACAGTGCCACCTGAGTTAAAAGTGCCACCCTGGGTCGTGAGGTGCCTCCCTGGGTCGTGGTGCCACCTGGGTCATGAGTGCCTCCCTGGGTCGTGAGTGCCTCCCTGGGTCATGAGCCACCCTGGGTCATGAGTGCCCGGGTCGCAAGTGCCTCCTGGTCAAGTGCCACCCTGGGTCATAGTGCCTCCCTGGGTCATGAGTACCTGGGTCATGAGTGCCACCCTGGGTCATGAGTGCCCACTCCCTGGGTCGTGAGTGCCACCCTGGGTCTGAGTGCCACCCTGGGTCATGAGTGCCTCCTGGGTCATGGTGCCCCTGGGTGTGAGTGCCTCCCTGGGTCGTAAGTGCCACCCTGGGTCATGAGTGCCTCCCTGGGTCGTGAGTGCCCCTGGGTCATGGTGCCACCTGGGTCGTAAGTGCCTCCCTGGGTCGTGAGTGCCTCCTGGGTCGTGAGTGCCACCCCTGAGTGTGAGTTTCCCTGGGTCATAGTGCCTCCCTGGTGTGGTGCCACCTGGGTCATGAGTGCCACCCTGGGTCATGAGTGCCACCCTGGGTCATGAAGTGCCACCCTGGGTCATGAGTGCCACCCTGGGTCATGAGTGCCTCCCTGGGTCATGAGTGCCACCCTGGGTCATAGTGCCACCCTGGGTCATGAGTGCCCACCCTGGGTCATGAGTGCCACCCTGGGTCATGAGTGCCACCAGGTCATGAGTGCCACCCTGGGTCATGGTGCCTCCTTGGGTCATGAGTGCCACCCTGGGTCATGAGTGCCACCCTGGGTCATGAGTGCCACCCTGGGTCCAGTGAGTGCCACCCTGGGTCATGAGTGCCACCCTGGGTGAGTGCCACCCTGGGTCATGAGTGCCACCCTGGTCATGAGTGCCACCCTGGGTCATGAGTGCCACCCTGGGTCATGGAGTGCCACCCTGGGTCATGAGTGCCTCCCTGGGTCATGGAGTGCCACCCTGGGTGTCGTGAGTGCCTCCTTGGGTCATGAGTGCCACCCTGGGTCGCATGAGTGCCACCCTGGGTCATGAGTGCCACCCTGGGTCATGAGTGCCTCCTGGGTGTGAGTGCCACCCTGGGTCGTGAGTGCCACCCTGGGTCGTGAGTGCCACCCTGGGTCGCAGAGTGCCACCCTGGGTCATGAGTGCCACCCTGGGTCTGGTGCACCCTGGGTCATGAGTGCCACCCTGGGTCGTGAGTGCCACCCTGGGTCATGAGTGCCACCCTGGGTCGTGAGTGCCACCTGGGTCAAGGTGCCACCCTGGGTCGTGGTGCCACCCTGGGTCATAAGTGCCACCCTGGGTCGTGAGTGCCACCCTGGGTCATGAGTGCCACCCTGGGTCGTGAGTGCCACCCTGGGTCATGAGTGCCACCCTGGGTCATGAGTGCCTCCCTGGGTCATGAGTGCCTCCCTGGGTCATGAGTGCCACCCTGGGTCATGAGTGCCACCCTGGGTCATGAGTGCCTCCCTGGGTCGTGAGTGCCACCCTGGGTCGTGAGTGCCACCCTGGGTCGTGAGTGCCAGGTAACCTTACATCTGTCGGCACTCATGGACAGGTGAGTTAAAGAGGCTAGGACGTGGCACTCAGCCCTCCACAGTACCAGGTCACCTACACCATCTCTTAACCTTTAATGACGTCACTGTAATACTGGTTGACCTTTCATGATGCAATACCACTCACAGGTGACCTTTTATGACGTCACAGTGGGTATAAATGACCTTGGATGACGTCACAGTGGTACAGGTGACCTATTATGACGTCACAATAGATACAGATGACCTAGACATCTATTGACCCTTGAGAGATATTTGTTTATTTATTTCCCTTATTCCTCTTTCGTTATTATTCTGTTTCGTGTTTCTATCTTTATATTGAGTTCTTTCTTTATTTCTACCTCTCTTATTCATTATTTGTTTATTTATTTATTCTTCTTTAATTTTTCTCATTCTTCTTCTTTCTTTCCTTTTCTTTTCTTTCTATTCATTTCCTTTTCTTTCAACCTCTTTTGTCTTGTTTCTTAATTATTAATATTTTTCTTTTATTCCTTTTTTTTGTATTTTTTTCGTTCCTGCTTTTATCTCTCTCTCTTTCTCTCTCTTTCTTTTACTTGCTCTTAACTCTGTCTCTCTGTCAGTCTGTCTGTCTCTCTTTTACTCGCTCTTAACTCTCTCTATTTCTCTTTTTTACTCTCTCTCTCTCTCTCTCTCTCTCTCTCTCTCTCTCTCTCTCTCTCTCTCTCTCTCTCTCTCTCTCTCTCTCTCTCTCTCTCTCTCTCTCTCTCTCACCTCAGACCATCTTAATCTCTCGCACAAATTACCTGCCCAGGTGGGAAAACATTATAGTAATTGAATATAAATAACCTGTTGAGTTTCTACCCCACCCCTCTCCCTCTCTCTCTCTCTCTCTCCTTCCCTTCCTTTCCGTCTTTCCGTCCTTCTCTCCCCCTCCTATCTATACTTCTTTTTATTCTCTTCTCTCACTCCTCCTTCTCCTCTCTCTCTCTCTCTCAGTTCTCCATCCTTTCCTTGCTTCTTCTCTCTCTCTCCTTTCCTTTACTTCCCTCCCTCTCCCTCACTCATTTCTTTACTTCGTTTATTCTTCTCTCTCTCTCTCCCTTCCTCGCCACACTGCTTGTTTTCTTTCTCGCTCCTCCATCCCCAAAGAGAGAGAGAGAGAGGGAGGGAGAGAGAGAGAGAGAGACACACACACCTCACTACTCCATCGGTAATTACTCCAGTCAATATATTTTTCAGTGCATCAATTACGTTAAAAGCAATTTGTATGAACTGACAAACTCCGCCAAGAGAAGCAAAAAAAAAAAAAAAATCCCCAGTTCAGTGTTCAGAATTCTCAGACGTTCAGAATTTGTCCTCTTATGACTTGGAGTGTTCAGATGTGTTCACCTTAAGCCACAGTGTTCACAATTCTCAAAGGTTCAGACGTTCAGAATTTTCTTAATACTGGTGGTGTTCAGAACTCGACTTAACTGGGTCACTTAAGCCAGGTCATAAAGTAGGATTCCCAAAAGGACTTAACTTTACTTAGCAAACTAATACCAAGTGAACATACTTAACTGACTCACTTAAGAGCATATTTAACTGACTCACCTAAGCTCCGCTGCCGTAAAGTAGGAGTCTCAAGCGTTCGTAACTTGAGACACACTTACGACACGAGAACACACTTAAAATGTCGTAACTTTAGACACACTTATGGCACGAGAACACAAAGTTAAGATGACACACTTTAACTTACTCAAGTGCTTCGTCCTTAAGGTAATATATGTAAGTCTGCCATTCTTTAAATATTTGTTTTTATTTTTATTGATATTTATTGGTTAGATTTCTTTCTTTCTCTGATATGAGGAGCCTCACACACCCTCTTTTTCTGTCTCAGGGGAGCCTCACGCACTCCTCTCTCTATCTCTCAAGGGAGCTTCACCTACTACCTCTCTCTCTATCTCTCAGGGTCTCTCATCTCTCAGGGGAGCCTCACGCACCTCATAAGGCTGGATATTAATCACTATCTCTCAGAGTCAACAAGAGACGAATTACCACTTAAGAAAAGATAATTTAATCTTTCCTTAATGAAGCTGAAATTGATTATCTTTAAGAGAAAATGTAATCCTGGGAGCTTATGTCTAGTGAATTATTATGAGAGAGAGAGAGAGAGAGAGAGAGAGAGAGAGACTATTCCACTTATTCACACACACACACACACACACACACACACACACATGCAATTAAAGGCTATCAATGAGGGTCGTTTAAATAGACACCTGAGAGATACGGCTAAATGAGTATTATTGAGCACCTGATGAAGAAGGAGGAGGAGGAGGTGAATAAGGCCATGAATAATAGATGAATGAGATGGATGAGAAATTGAATGATGGATGGAAATGGAAAGTGGATGTATTAGGTAAACTCAACTGAAATAATGACAGGGGAGGGAAGAGGGGGGGAGAGGGGAGAGGGGGGAGAGGGATGTTTTGGTGGTGGTTCGTCTTCATTGGGTCTTTTGTCTCTGGAGCACCGAAGGAGTGACAGAATGACTCCTTTATTTGACTCACCCAACGCCATCATAGTGAAGTAAAGGCATCAGGAACTTAATGGAGTTATAATGGGTTTTAGCGACGACTTGATTGGCTTCAATGACTGCAAATGGGAACTCCATGTTTGATTTCCAGGATGGACTAATGAGACGAAGATTGCTCTGCATTTTTTTATACTCGGAGGCTCTCCTGGGATAAAAAATATAACTCTTTCTTGTTAAGGGATCCCATTGCTTTCTGTGATATAATTTTTTTCCCAGGAGGATCAAAGGATGTGTCTCTGCTTTTGGATGATACGAGTATATTTATCTTTTCATTTATGCACTACAGTAAGGAGAGAGAGAGACTTAAAAGGTCTGAAATTAAAACAACAATGACACAAAATCCGACCATTTAGTACAAATATACAAAACATCACTATTCACGGAGATTGTGGGAGGCTACTCTACCCCACCTGATAGAGAGGGAGTATAAGAGGAGGTGAGAGAGAACACTATAGAGTAGGGCACGTTTAAGATTAGAGAGAGGGAAAACACAGAGAGGAAAATGGGAGAGGTGGGGGATTATAAGAGGGGAATGGGGATGGGGGAGACAGAGGAGATGAGGATGGGGATGAGGGGGAGAGACACGTGAGAGAGGGAGATGAGAGGGCGAGACACTGAAAAGAGGGAGAGAGACTAAAGGGAGAGGGAAACAGAGAAGAGAGGAATGAGAAGGCGCGACACATAGGAGAGAGGGGAAATGAGAGAGAAGGGAGGGATGCAAGTGACGATAAGTGATGGAATTTAGAGAAAGGGGAAATAGAAGAAGATAGAAGAGAAGGGAAAGAGGGTGAGAGGAAGGAATACGTGATGAATGAGGAAGGATGGAGGGAAGTAACTAATGAAAGAGTTGAAGAGAGGGGGAAGGAGGAGAGAGAAAGAGGAAGAGGGGAGAATATGGTAAGAAGACAGGAAATGAAAGGCTAGTTAAAGGAGATGAGAATAATTCAGAGGAAGAAGAAGGAGAGAGAGAGAGAGAGGGGAGACAGAAAGAGGATATTTAGAGGCTGTGGAAAGGAAACACGGTGGGAGGAAGATGGAAGGGAGACGAGACAATAAGGAAGGGGAAGAGAGAGAGAGAGAGAGAGAGAGAGGGGGATTTTTCACGTGGATGATTATAGTGATAGAGAGAGGGAGGGTGAGGGAGAGGAAGGAGGGAGAGTGAAGGAGGGAGAGTGCAGCTGGTACTCTCACATCGCTGAGTTCCTCCACTCTGGGCCCCACATACTCTCCTCTGTGGAAGAGAAACAGACAGACATTAATTAGTATCAGACAACGACATACAGAAAAAAGACAATAGATTTTATATATACCACCACTCCTCACACACACACACACACACACACACATGCACACACACACACACACACACACACACACACACACACACACACACACACACGCACACACACACACACACACACACACACACACACACACACACACACACACACACACACACACACTTTTAATGCACCAATTATTCCTCAATTATCACTCATTTAAATACCTTCAAAAGCTGTATTGGAAAAGCTATATACATTTATAGATTTATATATACTGTATAGGTGTAATATATATATATATATACACACACACCGATATGTATAGTGTGTCATGGAGCGGCTGAAATTACAGTAGATGTTAATGAGACTGAAGTAATATTTATGATGTCTGTCTGTCTGTGTGTCTGTGTCTGTCTGTCTGTCTGTCTGTCTGTCTCTCTGTCTGTCTGTCTGTCTGTCTGTCTATCTCTGTCTGTCTTTCTTTCTGTGAGTTTGTCTGTGTTTCTCTGTGACCTTGTGTCCTGTCTGTCTATGCAATATGTGCATCTGTCTGTCTGTCTATCCTGTCTGTCTGTGTGTGTCTGTGTCTGTCTATCTCTGTCTATACTTTCTTTCTGGCAGGTTGTCATGTTTCTCTGTGACTTGTAGCCTGTCTGTCTGTCTGTCTGTTTCTGTCTGTCTGTGTCTGTCTGTCTGTCCAGGGTCTCTAAATGGATTTATGGGAGTTTTATCTTGTGTTTTGATAAGAGCAAACGTCAGCATCATGAAGATAAACCCTCTGTGTGTGTGTGTGTGTGTGTGTGTGTGTGTGTGTGTGTGTACAGTGAGATACACGTGATATGCTCCTTCCTTCCTTCGCCTTCCTTCCTTCCTTCCTTCCTCTCTCTCCTCCCCTAAGCCTTTTCCTTCCTTCCTCATCCCTTCCACCCTTTCTTCACAATCCTCTCTCCCCTCCCCGTCTTCCCTCCTCCCTCCTCCTCCCTCCCTCACTCCCTCCCTCCCTCCCTCCCTCCTTCCTGACCCCTCCCTCCCACTCACCCGAAGCTGAGGTGATGAGGGCAGCGTGGTGAGGGTGTTGTATGTGCAGCGGTTGATCCTGGCTCTCGCTGCTGTCTCCTGACGAAGCTGCCCCCGCTCCTGCTGCTCTCCTCCTCCCGACCCACGATCTGACCCCTACAGCCACCACCACCAGTACCACGGCGCCTATACCCCCTGCCACGCCCACGACTTCCCACCCGAGGGCGTCTAGTATGTCGTGAGCGTCGGGCTGGGGTGCTGGGGGCGATGGGCGTGTGGGTGGAGGCACTGGGTGGGTGTGGGGGGAGAGGGATGGATTAGTGTCAACAACTTTTAGAATTTGTTTGTAAAAATATTCATTGCTCTCTCTCTCTCTCTCTCTCTCTCTCTCTCTCTCTCTCTCTCTCTCTCTCTCTCTCTCTCTCTCTCTCTCTCTCTCTCTCTCTCTCTCTCTCTCTCTCTCTCTCTCTCTTCGCAAATGTAGTGAATATCAAACAGACGCGTTATTATCACAATTAATTACACCTGCCACGTGAACAGGTAGGTGACACACACACACACCTACACCTACCTGTACTCACCTGTGAAGTGTACAACGGAGCGTGGGAGGGTGCGCGTGTACATGTAGAAGGGCGTGGAGCGGGCGTGGGGCGTGGCGGTGTACAGGACCAGCCGGAGCTTGGTGGAGGGCGGCAACCCCCTCACCGTGAACTGTGGGCGGCCCTCACTGACGTTGGCTACCAGTGTCTCCCCTGACCACACCTGAGGGAGAGGGGAGAGTGGGTGAGAGGGCAGTGTCTCCCCCGACCACACCTGAGGGAGAGGGGAGAGTGGGTGAGAGGGCAGTGTCTCCCCTGACCACACCTGAGGGAGAGGGGAGAGTGGGTGAGAGGGCAGTGTCTCCCCTGACCACACCTGAGGGAGAGGGGAGAGTGGGTGAGAGGGCAGTGTCTCCCCCGACCACACCTGAGGGAGTGGGTGAGAGGGAGAGAAGGGTTGGGATGGGGTACACACACACACACGCACACACACACACACACACATACACACACACGAGACAAGGCAAACAACACGATAAATGAAGTAATAAGACATAACCTGATAAACACTAACGACACGTAACAGCCGTAAAGTAATGAACAGTTAACACTAATTACTTGTGGCAATTATCACAACTTAACAACTCTGTCTCTCTCTGACTTTCTCTTTGTCTCTTTGTATTTGTCGTTCTCTTTCTCTCTTTCTGATACGTAAAGAAATACAGGTACATAGACATAGGTAAGCAATCAGGTAAACAAACACAGGTTAATAGACACAGGTAATCAAACAAGTAAATAAACACAGGTAAACAAACACAGGTTAATAGACACAGGTAAACAAACACAGGTTAATAGACACAGGTAAACAAACACAGGTTAATAGACACAGGTAAACAAACACAGGTTAATAGATACAGGTAAACACGCAGGTAAACTTCACAGGTTAACAAACACAGGTAAAGAGACTCTATGTAGTGGGGGTCGTCTACAGTGAGCGTTATTGAAGCATTGAGTGACCCGAGTAGTGGTTGAGGCTGTACTTGGTGGTCATCTGCACACACACACACACACACACACACACACACACACACACACACACACACACACACACACACACACACACACACACACACACACACACACACACACACACACACACCTGGCTGATGGAAGAGGAGGAGGAGGGGATTGGGGGAAGGAAGATGTGGGAGGAGGAGAGGTTGGTAGTGAGGTAGGGAAAGAGGAGGTGGAAGAGGAGGAGGAGGTGGAAGAATAATCCTACAGGTGGGAATTTTACACCCTCTCTCATGTCCCAGATTCGTTAGGATATCCCCTTTCTCTCTCCCTACTTCTCTCCCTCTTCCTTTCTTCTCTTCTTCCTATTTCACCTCCTTTCTCCTTCCTTCTTTCTACTTCTCTCCCTCAGTTCCTTCCCTCTGCATCCTCCTTTTCCTCACTTCCTTCACCTCCTTCTACTGCTGTTCCTTACTTTTTACTCTTCTCCTACTTCTTTTCCTCACTTTCTTTTCTCCCTTCTCTCCTTCCTCTCCCTCCTTCCTCTCCCTGTCCCTCTTACTTCCTTTCTTTCATCACCCTGCCTCTTTGTTCATCCTTCTCCCCTCAGCCATCCATATAAGAGTCAATATAAACGAAGCCACTGTGATCTGAGCCAGTGTAAACAATGGCCAATATATACAGGGAGAGAGAGAGAGAGAGAGAGAGAAGAGAGAGAGAGAGAGCAGAGAGAGCGAGAGAGAGAGAGAGAGAGATAGATAAGATAGATGGAGTAGATAGATAGATAGATAGTAGAGAGAGAGAGAGAGAGGCACTGCTGATACTGCGAGGATAACAGAGAGAGAGGGAGAGAGGTGATCTTGTCCACTACCCAGAAATGGCCAGTATTGGGGGTCGGTCTCTCTGGACGTTTAGGTTGCACTGCTGTTCATTCCGGGTCACACAACATCTGCATGCTAAAGCAGAAGGTCAGGCAGGGACGGTCACTGATAACAGGACCTGGAAGTGTGTTACTCTGGAGGACTGAGGGAGTCTAGTAGCTTCCAGAGAGGGGCTAGTTGCTTCCAGAGAGGGGCTAGTTGCTTCCAGAGAGAGGGGGGAGGAAATAAGTCTAATGGTTCCATGTAGAGAATAGTTCCTGGTGTTGGGGGGGAGGAGAGGTCTATATTCTCTTTATGTTATGGATATTGGGTTTAGATCCTCTTCTGTACCTTGAAGTAGATGCTCTGTTGATTCATTGTTCCAGTAGTGTATTAATGGTGTATAAATGGTGTATTAATGGTGTATAAATGGTGTATTAATGGTGTATAAATGGTGTATTAATGGTGTATAAATGGTGTATTAATGGTGTATTAATGGTGTATAAATGGTGTATTAATGGTGTATAAATGGCGTATTAATGGTGTATAAATGGTGTATTAATGGTGTATTAATGGTGTATAAATGTCAATACCACGTCCATACTTCCCAAAGGAGGAATTTTAAAGGGGGTTCGTATTCTCCTTGAAGAGACGTTTGGATCCTTCTAATCCTCTATGATAAGGGATTTAGTATCACACAGAGGATTTGTAGCAGTTTATAAAGGGATTATCTGAAGAGTAGGAGCCTTGGTTTAGTTCACCTGGTGATTAAATGTTCTAATTCTAAATGGGGAGCTGGGTGTAGGTTAGGTTAAGGTTAATTTGGTTAGGTTAGGTTGGAAGTGACTCATGACCTGCGTCTTAATTCGGCTCTCCTTTGACCTATCTTCAGGTGCAAGTCATCTCCCAACCCACCATGACCCACCTCCAGGTCCCCCAACCCACCATAACCCACTTTCTGGTCCTCCAACCCACCATAACCCACCTCCAGGCCCCGAAGTCACCATAACCCACTTGCAGGTCCCCCAACCCACCATAACCCACCTCCAGATCCCCTAACCCACCATGACCCACCTCCAGGTTAGATCGACTGCCAGCTTGAGGTGACCTGACGAAACTGAGGCTGGGTGAGTGTTGCTGCATATGGGCGGCGTCCACTCCGGCGTGGGCGTGGTCGTCGCGAGCGTGGGCGGGGTCGTCACACTTGACCTCCATGCGAGTCACGCCCACCAGTGTCACGTTGCAGTCCTTCAGTGCCTTGGGTGGCTCTGTGGACAGTGGGAACCTGGGTGGCACCGTGGTCTCTCTCTCTCTCTCTCTCTCTCTCTCTCTCTCTCTCTCTCTCTCTCTCTCTCTCTCTCTCTCTCTCTCTCTCTCTCTCTCTCTCTCTCTCTCTCATCTATTTATGTATGTTTTCTAATTCTTTTTTACTTCTCCCTTCACCTCTTTCACACACACACACACACACACACATAGTTATCAAATCAACACCACAAACACTGCAGGTATTTCCAGGAACACACAATGACTTAATTTCCTTCCATTACACTATGTACGTATACACACACACACCAAAACAAATTATTTTTATTGCTGGTCATTATTTCACGTTTAATCAAAGGAGCAGCGTTGAGTAATTTCACACAGTGTATTTTTAATTAGTCAATAAAAATTTCATGGCCCAAAAGTGGCTTTGAGCTGATAATACCTAAATAAAAGGCTTTGTGTGTGTGTGTGTGTGTGTGTGTGTGTGTTTAATTGTTATGTATTGTAGATCTAATTGGTAGCTGGTAGAGAGGGTTGCCATGTGGGGTGTTTTGTGTTTGTTGTTTTATGTTAATATTTTGTTTGTGTTCTTGGGTAGAGATGAGGGTTTGGGTGTAGAGGAGGTGGATGTGGGTGTTGGGGGTGTAGGTTGGTCCTGTGTACAGTTGAGGTATGTGTGGGTGTGTGGCGGAGTGGGTGTATAGTGTCTGTACAGTGGTGAGGGTGCGGGTAGTATTAAGGGCGGTGTCGTGGGTGTACTGGTAGTGTACTGACCCACCACGGTGAGGGTGTAGGTGCAGGGTATCCTGGTGTGTCCGACACTGTTCCTGACGTAACAGCCGACGACGGTGGAGGCGGCGGGGGTGAGGGTGAGGGTGGAGCGTTCAGGGTGGGCGGGGTCTCTCGTTCCCTCCACCTCGGACTCCACGCCCTCCTCCGTCTGTAGGATCTCCCACGACTTCTGCCACTCCTGCCCCGACCCTTTTGCCCCTGTGGCCTGTCCTAAGGAGCCCTGATGCCCTAAAACAGGCGTCATGTGTCCTGAGGAGGCCAACGTGTCCCCCGAAACTGATGCCGCCTGGGTCGAAGTCGTTTTCACTTGTCCTGAAACTGAGGCCATCTGTGCCGAGGGGTCTTCCAGCTGCCCCAAACTAGCTGATGTTCCTGTGGCTGCCACCAATTGCCCCGGTGAGCCACTTGTTATGTGCCCCGAAACGGACACCATCTGGCCTGAGGGTGCAGCCATCTGTCTCAAGGGAGCTGCCACCACCACCTGAGGCGACCCCGCTACCCTGACAGGTCCTGAGACTTGGCTGGGAGACGGCAGGATCTCAGAGGTCGGGAGGAGGCTGTCACTGGCAGCTGTGAGGGTGTGTGGCTGTGACAGGTGAAGCTGTGAGGACCCTCCACCACTCACACTGCCCTCAGCAGGCTGTGGCTGGCCTGAGGAAACACCCGCGCTGTGTCGTGGAGGCGGAGGAAGGCTGTTCCCTTGGCTGTGTGGCTGCGACACGTAGTGGTGCGGCTGTGAGGACGCTCCCTCAGCGTCAGGATGAGACAATCGCCCTGAGGTGAGGTCGCCGCTGTGTCGTGGCGGCGGGGGCATCTTCCCCTGGCCCTGGCCACGCGCTGCGACAGGTGTGCCGATCTTCCAAGTGAATTTAAGGTCCTCGGGCACAGCCTCTACCTGGCAGGTGAGGGTGACGGAGGTGTTGGTGGCCACGAACAGTTGACGCTGGGCGGGGTCCACACAGTAAGGCGCATCTGGTTGGGGAGACAAACACACAAGAGTCAGTTGACAGTGCAGGCCATGGGAGTACAGTATCTCTTAGGCGTGGAGGCCCATTAGGGACAGTGTGTACACAACACTGTACGAGTATACTAAGGAGGCAGCACGGCCGACACTGTACTCGACTCTCTTTACTTCCCCAACACAAAACTTAGGCACCCATTAAAAACTGGGTGAAAGAGAGGCGAGTGTTGTGTCCACCCGGCCACCGCACACCACCAGGCCAAAGGAACCCACACAAAAATAATAATAATACACATACACATAATTATACAGTAAAAATGTAGTTAATGAAGCGTAACAACTACTGTATTGTTGTGCATTTATACTGAGCACGAATGAAATGACTTAATTTGCATATTAGTATCAATATTGTATAAAAATTGTATTTGTTGCAACACACCAACCGTGGGATGACCATGGTGTGTGTGTGTGTGGTGATATTATTATTATTGGTGTGTGTGTGTGTGGGTGTGTGTGTGTGTGTGTGTGTGTGTGTGTGTGTGTGTGTGTGTGTGTGTGTGTGTGTGTGTGTGTGTGTGTGTGTGTGGGAATAGACATTATGCTATGCTAATACTGAAATATGGACAAACTTAACTGCAAAATATGACATTAACTTTGCACAGAGGACAAAAAAAGTTGAGAAGGAAATTAACCCTCTCTCACATCCTGTTGTTGAGGTCGGCGGCGCCTTTGTTGTGGTCCAGACGAATACAGATTGAGATACTGCTCTTGTGAGATAGTGAGAGATCTATTGTGAGATAGTGAAAGATCTATTGTGAGATAGTGAGAGATCTATTGTGAGATAGTGAGAGATCTATTGTGAGATAGTGAGAGATCTATTGTGAGATAGTGAGAGATCTATTGTGAGCTGGTGAGAGATCTATTGTGAGATAGTGAGAGACTTATTGTGAGACAATAGTAAGAGGAGTGTGAGATAAATGTGTAAACTCTTATGAGACAAATGAGAGACCTTTTATGAGACGTGTGTGTGTGTGTGTGTGTGTGTGTGGTAGAAGCTCTCCCAGGTGTGAGTTTTTGTAAGTTTTGATGAGTTTGTGTCTTGGACTAGAATACTGTAGGGGTGAGGGGGTGTATGATGTAGATTTTGGGGGTAGAGTAGAGGATGGGGGTGATTTGAGGGTAGAGTAGAGGATGGGGGGTGATTTTGAGGGTAGAGTAGAGGGATGGGGGTGTTTGAGGGCTAGCATATTTGACCTACCCACCATCATCATCATCATATCACCATCATCATCACACTAGACTCGGTGTAGAGGCAGCTGTAGTTGAATTAGTGGTCAGCTCATGTCAGTGTCACAAGGGGGGGTCAGGCCCTGGGTAGTTAAGGTCAGTGGAAAAATTGGTATGTTTTCTGTAGGGATGAAGGGAGGGTGAGGGGAGAGAAAGAGAGGGAGAGAGGGATGTAAATGAGAGACAGGAGAAGGTGAGGGGGAGAGAGAGGGACAGGGAGAAATGAGAGATAGAGTGATGGAATGTAAGAGTGGGAGAGAGGGTGAGGGATTAAGGAGAGAAAAGAGACAGAGAGAAGATAGAAAGAATGATGAGAGTGAGGGAAGAAGGAAGAGAGAGAGAGACCTCACCACAAAAAAACCAGGTCAGCTGTTAGCTGCGGATTAGTAACCGTTGATACCGGTCTTTAGTATTGAGTGACGGTTTAATTTAAATTTGAAATTCGAATTCATATCTATAACGCCTTTGCAGAAATAGATGTTATGTGTTTCAACCGCCATAACGATATATAGTAATGCCTGTGTACTGTATCGCTACGGACCGTTATGACGTCACGTGTGTAAATACGTTAAATGTAGATATGAAATTTTGATTTTTTTTTAATTTTGAATTGATTTCGCCTTTTAAGAGATAAATAATTTAAATGGAGATTATTGGCTTTAGAGTTTGTTGAACGATCAATTCCACACACACACACACACACACACACACACACACACACACGAAGCCAAAAACCTCTTTGGAGACTTCTTTATGACGTTTTGAAAGAGAAAAACAACAACAAAATACACCAAGATTTAGCGTAAAGATACCAGCAGCCGACTGTTCGTGACGAGGCACCAAAAAACATGGGAAAAGTTCGCGCCAGAATGGAAAAATCAGATTCCCAGCTGACTCACGAACACAACATAAACACGGAGGGGGAGGGAGGGAGGAGAGGTTGAGTGTTCGGGTGGGGTGGGGGGTTCGGTGGGAGGAGGATGTGGGGGAGGATGGGGAGGAGGGGGGGGAAATGTTGTCGTACCGCATGAAAGCACAGGAGTGGATTTGGTCTCCTTTGATGATGCAACTCTCCCCGGCAGCATTATCATAGCAGTGCCAGCCGTAGGAATTTACAAAAACATGAAATAAATCTATATATCTTACTGTATAATGGAACTTAATGACATAACCAATACAACCAACAATATAAATATAGACAAAAACAAAACAAGGAAAAGATTCTAGGAAGTGAATGATGATGAAGCAACACACTGATGAAAGAAGAAATAAAGAAGAAGAACAAGAAAGAAGATTATTTTTATTATCTAACTAAATTTCAACCGCCAATCAGGAATAATTTATAGATACAAGAGAAAACAAATGAGAATCTACCTGACGATGATGACGTAACATATAAACAACAACACAACCGACCTGCCTGACGTAAGAGTAAATGAATTCAAGAGGTAATTTATTATTATCATACATCTGGTGGTGGTTGGGTGAGTTGTCGTACCGCATGAGGTGGGGGGATAAAGACTCTGGCAACAAGATGGCGGCAACGTCAACAAAAACACATAAGAGGTGCCAGATGTAGGAGTAAAATACGTAAACAAAAAAGAGAAAATGGAGAGTGTTATCTTAAAGGCATAGCGAGACGTAAATATTGGGAATTTTTTTTCAGTTTTTTTGGGGGTTTCTTGTGGTTTAACTCTCTCTCTCTCTCTCTCTCTCCCCCCCCTCCTCTCTCTCTCAACTTTTCCCCTCGTGTATCCTTTTCTTTTCTGTGTGTCTGTCGCCTTGTCTGTTAGTCCGTCTTTCTTTTTGTCTGTCTGTGCATGTCTCCACACCAAACTAAACGTGAGGCACCTTGAGTGTGATTTGATACGTTGTGACGCTAAGCAACTTTCAAAGTCTTGGCTCTTCTGTGTGTATGGTGGGGGTGGGGAGGGGCTTGGGGGTGGGGTGAGGAGGGGTGGGGGTGGGGAGGGGGTGTGGGGGGTGAGGAAGGGGTGTAGGGGTGGGGAGGGGTGTGGGGGTGAGGGGTGGGGGGTGGGGAGGTGTGGGGGGGGAGGGGTGTTGGGGGTGGGGAGGGTGTGGGGGGAGGGAGGGGTGGGGAGGGTGTGGGGTGGGGGTGTGGGGGTGACTGGTGGGGGTGGGGGGTGTGTGGGGGTGGGGAGGGTGTGGGGGTGAGGGGTGGGGGGTGAGGAGGGGTGTGTGGGGGGTGAGGGAGGTGTTGGGGTTAAGGAGGGTGTAGGGAGGGAGGGTGTAGGGGTGAGGGTAAGACTTGAATAAATGTTTTTGTTTATAGATTCAAAGTGTCACTCTAGCTTATGTTGAGCGGCTTATGTTGGCTGGAGGGTCGAGGAGGAGGTGATGGTGTTGGTGGTGGTAGTGGAGAGGAGGAGGAAGAGTGAGGGGGAGGTGATAGTGTTAGTGTTTGGTGGTGGTGGTGGTGGTGGTGGTAAGAAAAGGGAGAAGGAAGTGTTCGGTAATGAGGTGGTAAGACAGGTATGTACTCAAGTATGACTCAGGTGTGTACTCAAGGGTGACGCAGGTGTGTGTGTATGTACTTAAAGGGGATTCAGGTGTGGGATACGCTGGTGTATATGTACTCAGGAGTAAAACAGATGTGTGTGTGTACTCAAGGATAACTGAGGTATGGGAGACACAGGTGTTTGTACTCATGGATGACGCAGGTGTGTACTCAAATGGGTAAAACGGGGTATGTACTCACGTTTCACCCGGATGAGGACAGCGTTGGAGTGGCCGTCTCCCTCACGGTTGGAGGCCAGACAGGTGTAGAGGCCAGCGTCCGCCCTCTCGACAGGTGACACCACTAATGACGCGTTGTCCCTCATCCAACGCCGGCCTCCCACGCCCACGACGCGGCCCTGTAGGCGTGGGGGAGGCGTGTATAGTGGCGTGGGGAGAGAGAGAGAGAGAGAGAGAGAGAGACTTTTAAGGGGTTGACATTGTGATAGATAGATAGATAGATAGATAGAACCTGTAGCATCGTTAAGTCACCTGAAAATAAATTAATTACTATAAATAAACGTAATAAATGGCCCAGAGAGGCGTTTATAGGAGCCATTGGGCCATTTAATAAGAGAATCTGTTCCTCTTTAGCTCTTAATGGCTCTAGGTGGCGGCCATTTTGTAGGAGTCCGAAAAGTATTTGATTTAATAATAGTCTTTTCCTGCCTGCAATAACCAGCGGCCATCTTGAACTGGAGGATAGAGTTATTTTGAGTGTGTGTGTGTGTAGATTGATAGATACACACACACACACACACACACACACACACACACACACACACACACACACACCTAAATATAACAGGCAGCAACACGGGAGGATATTGGCGTCGATACAGTGATAGAGTCATCAGTGGACCAGCACAATATACCTGTACCCACGACCAGGTGTCTTCTCCCTCGCTGCCCACCTGCTGCGCCTTCGACAGGTAAGGTGGTGGAGATGAGGAGGCTGATAGTGGTGAATACTGGTGGTGGTGGTGGTGGTGGTGGTAAGTGATAGTGGTGGTAAGAAGAGAGAGAGAGAGAGAGAGAGAGAGAGATGTGGTGGTGGTGGTGGTGGTGGTAGTGGTGGTGGGGGTAAGAGAGAGAGAGAGAGAGAGAGAGAGAGAGAGAGATTTAAAGTAATTTATTTTAAGTATTTTAGGTATAGTCTAAAGGGAGGTGTGGTTTTAGGGAGGACCTTTTTCTCTCCCTCCCTCACTTACCTTTATCTCTCTTATCTCACCTTTCTCTCTCCTCTCTCTCTCACCTTTCTCTCCCCTTCATTCCCCTCTCCCTTTCATCCATCTATCATCTTCCTGTCTTTACTCTCCCTCCGTTATTTCTTTGACCTTTTAACTCCCCTCTTGCTTCTCCCTCTCCTTCTCCCTCTCCCTCCTTCATTCCTTTCTTCTTCTCTCTCATCCTCATCCTTTTTATTTTTTCCTTCTCCTTTTCATCACCTAACTCTCTTCCCCTCTCCCTTCCACCTCCCCTCCCTCTCCCCCCCTCTCCCCTCTCCCTCATTTCCGCCTTTCTTCTCCCCCCTTCCCTCCCCCTCCTTCCTTTCTTCTCTCTCCCCCCCCTCCCCTCCCCCCTCCCCTCCCCCCACCCCCCACTCAGTAAGTTATAGCAGACCACAGAAACTGACCAATAATTTCACATAATCCAAATTGAGGATTTTGGGGCGAGTGTTAATTATGGCCACTCACACTCACACACACACACACACACACACACACACACACACACACACACACACACACACACACACACACACACACACACACACACACACACACACACACACACACACACACACACACACACACACACACACACACGGAGAGGAATGGGTTATTGGAAGGTGTGGTTGAGAAAGTGCATGGGAGGTGGTGAACGGAGGATGAATGTGGGAGGTAGGATAGAAGGATGAATGAATGTGGAGGTGGTGAACGGAGAATAAATGAGGGAAGTGGGATATATGGGGAGGAGATTGTCAGTGGCGAATGGGGGGGTGTGGGAGAATATTGGATAATAGTGATGATAGTTAAATAATAATAATAATAATACTGATATCACCACTACTACAACCACCACTACTACAACCACCACTACAACAACCAACAACCCTTAGTAAATCACCATCAACATAATCCCAGCATTAAATCCTAAATTCTACCCTGTAAAATCCTCAATGGCCGAATTCCTATAGCATTAAATCTGACTGAAATCCTGAATGATGGAATCCGGCTGCCTTGTGACGCCTCCCTCGAACCTGTAGCCGAAGATAATCACCTTCCATTAGTGAGAGAGAGAGAGAGAGAGAGAGAGAGAGAGAGAGAGAGAGAGAGAGTTTTTTCCTCTAACAATAATTTCTACTACATCAACCACGAGCCAATCAGCACCTAGTATATATATTAAACAAAAGTGACGTAACATACACGAGAACCAATCATCACGAAGCAAACCAATAGCCAACAGTGACGTAATAGACACGAACCAATTGCTCACCAACGAGATGATACGCACCAACCAATCAACGCCAAGCATACAACTAAAAACAAATCTACGTCACAACACACTGACCAATCACGAATTAAGAATAAAATATACACACATATATACGGTGATATAATTGATTTAAATTAAATTCGTTTTATCCAATTACCTTAATATAACAGGCATTGCCGTTAGCTCTATTACGATTTAATATAACGTAACGGAGACCAAATTAGTGTGATAAAATGATTGATATAGATATATGAAGAGTTTATATAGGTGATTTATATATTGTTCTTGTGATGATGGGAACAGTTGAACAAGATGAACCTTTGGTGTTGTGATGACTGTTTGATGGTGTGTGTGTGTGTGTGTGTGTGTGTGTGTGTGTGTGTGTGTGTGTGTGTGTGTGTGTGTGTGTGTGTGAGAATAATAACACACACACATAAACATATCACAATTACACGATAACTATACACACACACACACACACACACACACACACACACACACACACACAGGGTTGGGGACAGGTGCAGAGAGTTAAGACAAGTATCGGACCAACACTGGGGGAAACTTACCAACTATTACTACTACTACTACTAATTACACTAATGACGTCATCTTCCTTTATAACGCCACCACGAGCACTCAGCAGCGTCTGACGTTCTCGTCCTACGTAATTTCATGGTTATGGATTGTTCGCCTGACGAGCTTTTGCCATTTTTTTTTTTGCTGTAATTCGTTTACTGAGGTGTGTGTGTGTGTGTGTGTGTGTGTGTGTGTGTGTGTGTGTGTGTGTGTGTGTGTGTTATCTCTACCCCACAGACATGATGAGAGAGAGAGAGAGAGAGAGAGAGAGAGAGAGAGAGAGAGAGAGAGAGAGTGAGAGAGGAGAGAAAATGAAATAACAAGACGTCCGTAGACTAATTGATATAAGGGAAAGCCTCGATTAAACCAAACAGTGGAAAATGGAAAGAGGGTGGCTGAAAGGGTAGGGGAGAGAGAGAGAGAGAGAGAGAGAGAGAGAGAGAGAGAGAGAGAGAGAGAGAGAGAGAGAGGAATATTTGTTGTTTGTACGTGGTTCTAGGATCACCTGAAGATTAATCACCCTAACGCTAACCTTATTTAAACTAACTTAACCTGATCTAACCTAATTTAACCCTAACCTAAACCTAATGTAACTTGTCCTATTGTAACTTAGCTTAACCTAATTTAACCTAACTTAAAGTAAAACTAACTAAACTTCACTTAATCTAACGTAACATAACTTAATGCTAACTAAACCTAAACTTGATCTCCAGGTAACGTTAGGGTAGTTAATCTTCAGGGAATCCAAGTTCTTCATAATTCCCTTCGTATCAGAGAGCATAAGCGCCTTTTGTCCTTCCCGCTGACCAATCACGAATCATCTGGTGTAGGAAGGAGGAGGAGGTAAGCGCCAGCCTTGCGGTATCCCACCTAACAAATGACCTCTTTCTGTCTCACTTTCTCTCTCTCTCTCTTTTTCCTCGTCTAGACTGTGAGTTTCTTCTGAGAATCAATTTCCATCTATCTTGTCTTCTCTTACCGCTATTCCCCTCATCAGTTTTTCTCATGTATTGGTGTTAAAGGGACAGTGGCTGGTGGCTGAGTCTCTGTCTCTTTGATCTGTTGTTTGACGAGGCCGCGACCAGCTGTTCTTTGTGTACTAATGAGGGCGTTTATACTCCGGTGAACATTGTCTTGGTGGGGAGTTAGCTAGCACGAGTATTACACCATGGCGAAGGTATGCCAGACGAACGTGACCTACCAAGCAGGAGGCAGCACGAACGATCAATAATACCCTAAAGGTAGCTACGCCAAGCGAACGTCCGCCAGCCTTAAGCTTGATCTTTGGTGAAGGTTATTGTAACTTGTAGAAGTGATTATAGCTCCGTCAGTCAGCTCAAAGAATACCTCACTTGACTGACTGACTGACTGACTGACTCTGCCTGACTGAATTATTGATTGACTGATCCACTGACTGATTGAAGTACTGAAAGAATCTAATGATCTTAAACCGTTATTGTCGATAAGGGGAACTGACCTGACCTTAATGAACACAGCAGCTACAGGTGTACAGTATATGGACAGGTGTACTTGGACAGGTGTGCTAGGACAGGTGTAGTACTCACGTTGTGTAGCCAGGTGATGTTGTAGACTGGAGGGTCAGCGTCCACGGCACAGAGGAAAGTGAGGCCCTCCCCCTCCGTCAGTTCCCGTCCACCGCCCACACTCTCACGCCCTCCCTCCACCTTCAGCCTCGCCTCCGGAACATCTGTGAGGATACATACGCTGTGTTAGAGGATACATACATTGTTAAAGGATACACATACATGAATACACATTCGCGTTTATGTGTAGATGTTGGCAAAACTGGTTTTCCCGTCAAACCTCGTAAGGAATAAGACACTTTGTTAACGTGGCAATGTTGTTACGATTGATTTTCCCGCCAAATATCGTAAATGCATAAAGGGACATTGTTTATATGCAGACTTTGGCAATATTGTTTTTTTTTCCCGCGCAAAAGACCCATAAAATATAAACAACACTTTGGTCTATTTGTGGATGTTGGCAATACTGTTTTTTTTTCTCTCCCACTAAATCCCTTATATAAAAAGAGGTACCATTGTTTATGTTGGATGTTGGCAGTACTGATTCTCCCCATCACCCCCCCATAGGTATGATATCAGCTGATCTCGTTTTTTGGCGGGAATTGTTGCACCATTAATTAACTTTGTACAGGTGAGCAATATTAAAATTTTACAGCCGCGATCACCTGTGTTTGTGTATGTATGTATGTATGTATGTATGTATGTATGTATGTATGTATGTATGTATGTATGTGTGTGTGTGTGTGTGTGTGTGTGTGTGTGTGTCAGAAACAATAACCACCACCACCACTACCCCCAAGACGCAGGATAATGACACCACAACTATGCAAAGCAGAAGAGAATGGAGGCTGGAGGCAGTATCACCACCAGCCCCATTATTATCACCACCACACACCAATGTCACCCTCAACACCTCGTAAACTACCTACACGATGCTACGCTACACGAGGCGATACGACGGTACACGATACGACGCGACACGATGCGGTACTCTGCTACACGACGGTAAACGATGCAACACTACACTACACTACACTACACTACACTACACTACACTACACGATGAAACATGACACCAAAGAGAGAGTGTGTATATATATGTGTGTGTGTGTGTGTGTGCGTGTGCGTGTGCGTGTGTGTGTGTGTGTGTGTGTGTGTGTGTGTGT
The DNA here is from genome assembly GCF_018991925.1 of Homarus americanus. NCBI lineage: Eukaryota > Metazoa > Arthropoda > Malacostraca > Decapoda > Nephropidae > Homarus > Homarus americanus. The sequence continues at coordinate 431,141 of NW_024735145.1, forward strand.
GTGTGTGTGTGTGTGTACCAAGCGTCACCCGAATTACATTTGCCCCCAATTTGTTGTGTCCTCAGCCATGTCTACTGGGTTAAGGGAGTCACCATGTCCATCTCTGTGTCCTAATCCTTTGTCCTAAATGATTCGCCAGTTTCCTAATCGTGTTTTAAAAATTACTATGTCCTATTTCGCCACTTGAATGATTCGCCAATCACTTATATCCTTTAAAAAACGAATATCTAATCATCCAATCTTCGTTTAAATCTATTCTATCCATCTATACATCATCTTCCACCTCCAATCCACTACTTCTATGCTTCAGAGGATTAACCAATCACGTGTAGGCTAAACAAACAGACATACCAATCACCAAAAAATGAATAACCTAATCTTTCCTATGTATATAAAACACCACATCATCCCTCAAACCAATCCCGTGTTCTAGATGATTCGCCAGTCATCCCTAGTCGTCGAAAAAAAGGAAAAGTTGATCCGCTAATCTTTCGATATAGATTGGGCTGGTGGCAGTGTGGTAAATCCGACTGGTGGCGTTCGTCTACCGCCTCCGTTCTTAAAGAGAAATCCGTTTATGAATCCGTCTGCCTTGTGGTGTTAATAATAGTGACGTCATTGTTTTAAAGGGGACAAATCATCGCTATCAAAGAGTTAAGTCATCGTACTCATCAATATATATGCGTAAATGCGTAAATTCTTGATAAGAATGTTCAGAAATGAATATAAATGAATAAAACAATCATAAATGCGTAATAGATTAATCAAAATTTGCAAAAAAAAAACAAAAAGAAGCAGAATATACACACACAACAAAACACTAAAATGTTATACGTAAAAAAACAGATACAAACACAAACACACACAACACAAAAGCCGAGCCAAACACACACACACACACACACACACACACACACACACACACACACACAAAACACCACAATGTAATGTGTAAAAAGCTCAACCAAACACAGCAACTATTTTATTGGGTAAAAACAAGATTCATCCCGAAATAACATAACAGATAACAGTTTTTTTTTCTCCTAACAATGTTGACCAATTTTATTTATGATTTTTTCGGGTTATAGCTGGAAGGTTGGCAGGTAGATAGGCAGGTAGGTAAGCAGGTAGGCTGATAGGTAGGTAGATAGGCAGGTAGGCTGACAGATCGGTAGGTAGGGTGACAGGTTGGTAGGCAGGTAGGCAGGCAGGTAGGGTGACAGGTTGGTAGGCAGGTAGGCAGGCAGGCTACAGATTGGGTCACTGTACAGCTGAATTAAACTGGGCCTTGTGGTGATCCGTATGAATGGTTCTATGTGTCGATTAATCTCTCTACATGTCTCTGTCTCTCTTTTATCTCTCTATCTCTCTTTCTATCTCTCTCTTTATCTCTTTTTTAATTTTTTTATTTACTTGAGTTCTGTGAACTCTCTCTCTCTCTTAGCATGTCTTTTTCTCTCCCTCCCCTTGTGTTTGATATATGAGAGAGAGAGAGAGAGAGAGAGAGACACGAGGAGTCAGGTTACAGTATTTCATTAGCTGGGAGTCTGTAAGGCCGAGATACTTAATATCACACACCGCTGTACTACATTAAGGTGGCTGTATCCTGTAGGAGTGTTGGTACAGTACTTGTTGCCGTCTAATGGGATCACCTCGTAACTCTCGAATTCGAACCCGTACGAACCCGGAACCGAACCCGTACGAATCCGGAAACGAACCTGAAACCGAACCCGTACGAATCCGGAAACGAACCTGAAACCGAACCCGTACGAATCCGGAAACGAACCTGAAACCGAACCCGTACGAATTCGGAAACGTACCCAAATAAAAGGAGCTACGATCACACACACGCACATATAAAAAAACAAAAAAATACAAACACATAAACACATACATATACACACAAACAAACACAAACACGCACAAACTTAAATTAACAAACAACATAAACAAACACCTCCAAAACACAGAAACAAACAAACACACAAATAAACAAACAAACATACACTCAGTCCTCCTCAAACTCACAAAAGCTTACAGAACAAATCTCAATGTTGCAAAGGTCAGCGCACACCATCTCCCTCTGCGCGCACACACACACACACGCACACACACACCTTATGTAGAGACGGTCATGCATGCACGACTTGCAACACGGCGACGCTCTGCAATCTTACTGCCAATGCAATGTGTTTGACTTGAAGGACTTTACACACTACGCCATCAACAGTTGCTATAATTATACTGTTTGGTTGCAATATTTGGCACGGTTCATTGTGAGCATGGGTGTGTGTAAATTTTGGTTAGGTTAAGTTTAGGTTACATTGGGTTTGGTTAGGTCATATTGGGTTAGGTTACATTGGGTTAGGTTAGGTCATATTGGGTTAGGTTACATTGGGTTAGGTTAGGTCATATTGGGTTAGGTTACATTGGGTTAGGTTAGGTCATATTGGGTTAGGTTACATTGGGTTAGGTTAGGTCATATTTGGTTAGGTTAGGTCATATTGGGTTAGGTTACATTGGGTTAGGTTAGGTTATATTGGCTTAGGTTAGGTCAGGTCATATTGGGTTAGGTTAGGTCATATTGGGTTAGGTTAGGTCAGGTCAGGTAGCAGACTTTACAATAAACACCATTCTCTGTATAGCAACACACTGTCTTCACTTCAACGTAGCACATTCCAACACATACACACACACTGACACACACACACACACACACACACACAGAAGACAGTCATGCATACAGCCTCTTGCAACAAGGAGCCGTGCAATCCGTCTTGCTCGCGGCCCTGGGCGGAGCTGCGTGAATATGACTGTCCATGATTTATACCCCGCATCGTGTAGCTGTGGCCCATCCATATCAGTAAGACCACCAGCTTGCTTCTTTTGTCTGTCTGTCTGTCTGTCTGTCTCTGTCTGTGTCTCAACGTCCCCTAGCTTCGTTCTTTTGTCTGTCTGTCTGTCTCTGTCTGTCTCAACGCCCCCTAGCTTCGTTCTTTTGTCTGTCTGTCTGTCTGTCTGTCTCTGTCTGTGTCTTGCCCCCTCTTCGTTCTTTTGTCTGTCTGTCTGTCTGTCTGTCTCTGTCTGTGTCTCAACGCCCCCTAGCTTCGTTCTTTGTCTGTCTGTCTGTCTGTCTCTGTCTGTCTCAACGCCCCCTAGCTTCGTTCTTTTGTCTGTCTGTCTGTCTGTCTGTCTCTGTCTGTGTCTCAACGCCCCTAAGCTTCGTTCTTTGTCTGTCTGTCTGTCTGTCTCTGTCTGTGTCTCAACGCCCCTAGCTTCGTTCTTTTGTCTGTCTGTTTCAAGTGCGTCCTCAGCAGCTAGCTTTTGTGTCTCTGTCTCAAATAATACCCAGAGGCGTTGTTTTGTGTCTCTGTCTGTCTGGGGGGGTTAGCGTCTATGATATGCTACAAAACGCTTAGCATGGTAGAAAACGCTTAAACATGATAGACACAACAAACATGATGGACAAGCTTAAAACGTGATAACCAAAGCTTAAACATGATAGACAAAGTTTAAACATGATAGACAAAGTTTAAACATGATAGACAAAGCTTAAAACATGATAGACAAAGCTTCAACATGATGGAACAAGCTTAAAGCATGATAGAAAACATTTACCTACACCAGAAAACGTCTAAAGAACAGATCGACATCGAAGCTGTTTTAGAAAACTCCTTTTCTCTCTCTCTCTCTCTCTCTCTCTCTCTCTCTCTCTCTCTCTCTCTCTCTCTCTCTCTCTCTCTCTCTCTCTCTCTCTCTCTCTTTCTATTTCTCTCCTTTTCTCTCTCTCTTTCTCTTTCTCCTTTCTTCCTTTCTCACACAAGCATACACCAACATAAAATAAACCTCTCCTTTGCTGT
>NW_024735145.1:440000-460000 GCF_018991925.1 Homarus americanus
TCCCTGACTGAAATGTAACATGTGACCCAATATGTGTCCTAATGTGGCCAAATATGTGTCCTAATGTGACCAAATATGTGTCCTAATGTGGCCAAATATGTGTCCTAATGTGTCCAAATATGTGTCCTAATGTGGCCAAATATGTGTCCCAATGTGTCCAAATATGTGTTCAAATATGTGACCTAATGTGTTATAGATAGATAGATAATTAATATAGGTAGAGAGAGAGAGAGAGAGAGAGAGAGAGAGAGAGAGAGAGAGAGAGAGAGAGAGAGAGAGAGAGCAAAATATCGTCTGAAAAATGCGTTCAAATCCTTCCTGACAACAGTTCATGACACATCACGTATTTCCGGGTGACACACACACACACACACACACTGTTCTCTCGACATGGTTGGAAATAAAACACCCAGCGCTATTTAGATGGGAAAAATAGCGAATAAAACACACATTGATGTTTTTTGTTGGGGGGGGGCCGGTGGTTGTCCAGTTGGTTGTGTGGACCACTTGTGATGTGTTTGTTGTTGTGATCTGCTGTTTTTGTGTGTCTAGGTAGGTATTGGTGTTGTGTGTTTTATTTATTTGTTTTCTGAGTGTGTTGTTTTGTGTTGCGTTTGTGTTGTTTTGTGTGTCTGTATTGTGTGTTTTGTGTGTTTCTGTTTGCTTTGTTTTGCTTTGTCTGTATTGTTTGTCAGTTTATGTGTGTGTTTGTGTGTGTGTCCACTGTATACAAAACACCCCCCCCCCCTCCTCCAACCTGTATCCCATCCACCAAAATAAAAACATTCCTCCTTGAACCTCCAAAAACAAACAGTCAATCCTCTTCACGCATTTAACATTGTTTTCCCCCCCACCCCTCTCACCCCTCCCACCCCCAAGAGGAAGACCTGACAGATGCTCTTACGGCTGGCAGCGCAGGGTATGGAGCTCACGACGCTGCCGGGGGAGAGGGAGGTGGGGGGGGGTAGTAAAGAAAACGGGAAAACGTATCTAAACAAGCCGACACACCAAACCATCGTCGCCTCGTCTATTAGAAAGGATTTTGAGCTCGTCGGTTTGGGTAGGTCTTCTGAGAGGCTGTGGAGGAGTGAGAGAAGGAGGGGAGGGGGTGGTGAGAGACGGAGGGGGTAGTAGGGGGGGGGAGTGGAATTCGGTCCTAAGCTGCCTGGATGACAAGAACAGCTGTCTCTGGTCTTATCTAGGATCACGTGTTGGAAGGCAGGGATGAAGGGAAGGAGGAGGAGGGAAGGAAGAAGGGAGGGAGGGAGGGCAGATAGGAAAGGAGGGAGGTAGGAGGGCAGATGGGAAAGGAAGGAGGAACGTGAGAGAGGGATGGAAAGGAGGGAAGAGATGCAGGGGTGGAGGGAAGAAGGAAAGGGGGGGAGGAAGGGGAGGGAAGAAAGGATGGAAGGTAGGATAGTGGAAAGGAGGGAGGGGAGAGAGAATGAAGGAGGAGTTAGCTCGTGATTCCCCCTGGTCGCTTCTTGGTATTTTGGAGTCGAGTTTTACCGACTTTTGGGAGGATGATGTTTTGGAGGCTAGAGACGTGAGTGATGATTCTCTTCTTCTTCTTCTTCTTCTTCTTCTTCTTCTTCTTCTTCTTCTTCTTCTTCTTCTTCTTCTTCTTCTTCTTCTTCTTCTTCTTCTTCTCTTTCTCTTCCTCTTCTGCCTCTTCCTCCTCCTCCTCCTCTTCTTCCTCCCTTAGTGTGTGTGTGTGTGTATATTCATGTATGTATATTTATACGTATATGCACGTGTGTATGTATGTGTGTATGTGTCAGTATCACTCAACACCTTAATTAACAACCAGCCAGGAAGGGAGAGTGTGGGAGAGGAGGTGAGAGTGTGAGAGAGTAGGTGAGAGTGTGGGAGGGGAAGTGAGAGTGCGGGAGAGGTGAGAGGGAAGACTAAGGTAAAAATCTAGAGTGCACCATTGTAAGTGATGGAAAAAAAATAGGCAGATAAATCCTTGTATGTGTGTGTATGTGTGATCTTGTGATGCAGAGAGGCTGTACAATGGTGTAGCATATAGCGATGATGTGGGTGAATAACTAATGAACCTTAGAGAGAGAGAGAGTGAGAGTGAGAGAGATGGAGACAAACAAACAGAGAAAGATGTAGAAAGAGATGGAGAGGAAAGAATGAGGGAGAAAGAGATGTAAAAACAAAGACATAAAAAGAGTGAGAGGGAGAGATGTAGATGGAAAGTCATAGAAAGAGAGACATTGAGAGAGAGAGAGAGAGAGAGAGAGAGAGAGAGAGATGTATAAAGAAAGAGAAAAAGAGAGAGAGAAGGGGACAGCCACATTCCCTGAGGCACACCACTACCATACCTCCTCCCGTCATTGTTGTCACTGGGGAGAGAGACATGAAAGTTTAACTCACTCTGTAAATAAAACATGTCCCTGTGGGCCCGGACACACGGAGAGTACAGGGAAGTGGGGCCCCCTTGGTCTAATGGGCCCCAGACCTCTAATGGACCCTCAACCTAACTTAATCATTGAATACTTGGAGGTCAGCTCTACCCCATATCACAGCAACTCACTGCCAACACAGCAGAGACCAATCAACACAGCAGCACACAGCAGGGGGGGGGGTGGGGGGGGTGGGGGGTGGAAGGCCCTCTTAACCCCAACACACCCCTGGGAAACTTTAACAACTCTCGAGGGACTTTTACATTGGACGTTGGACTGACACGGGCTAGGGGAGGGTGGGGGTAGGGTAGTGAGGAGGGTTGATCACGGTGGTAATATGTGCTCAGGCCCTTTTCCCCTCTTCCCCTTTTTACCCCCTTCATCCCACCCCTCCACCTTCTCCCTCCCCACCTCCATCCCCCTGCTTGACCTACTTACCCACCACAAAACACAGATTCGGACTTGTGACCTAACCTAACCTAACCTAACCTTGGCATAATCTAAAGTACAGGTACAGAAATACGTACAGATACAAAATACAGGTAAAATTACAGGTAAAAACACAAATACAGGTGCAGAGACAAACACAGGTAGTACAGAATACAGGTATAATACTACCTAACACAGCTACAGTATAATAATCTTGTATAACACGATACAGCATTTTAAAGTACAGGACTACTGTTATTTTTAACCATCAAGTAATGAATTTTGTTTTGGGAATTATGCTAACTAGCAAAAATATGAACACACACACACACACACACACACACACACACACACACACATCCCCACCCCCCCAAAAAGTCTAAAAGTATATATATTTGTATCTAGTTCCCGTCAGTATATTTTTAATGTAAATATATAATATATTCTTGAAGGTAATTAATATTTTTACCTTTTATAAAATCGTATCGTTTTATTAAGTGTTTCATCGACATAATGTATGTTTTTTAACACTACAGTGAAAAAGCGTGATATAACGGACTTCTCTCTGTCCCTCGATATAACGGACTTTCGTCTCTATATAGTCCGTTAGTTGGAGGTTTCATATCTAACGGACCCTCGATATAACGGACTTTCGTCTCTATATAGTCCGTTAGTTGGAGGTTTCATATCTAACGGATTTTCCTCTCTCCACATCGTCCGTTAAACAGAGGTACTACTTTATACACACCATATACCTGTATAAGTCACGTAAAAAGTCATCTATATTTCTCTTATATAAACTGATTCCACACACCTGTCATACACTGTACACCTGACTCCCCACACCTGTCATACTGTACACCTATCTCCCCACACCTGTCATACTGTACACCTACCTGACTCCTCACACCTGTCGTATACTATCCACCTGACTCCTCACACCTGTCATACTGTACACCTGACTCCTCACACCTATCATACTGTACACCTGACTCCCCACACCTGACTCCCCACACCTGACTTCCCACGCCTGTAACGCATTTCTGTAAAAAAATTGGTACCTGTATCGTATTAAACACCTGGACATAAAATATACAATAACGTCATGTTGTATTTAGTAATTTTTTATGATACAAAAAATTATTTAATTCTCTCTATTTTTTTTCGTGTGTTGAATTGTAATGGCGATCTAATGTGATGTTTTTTTTGTTCAGTATGTGTCATTATAAAGTCATGTGTCATCTGATGTGTCACTTGTATGTGTCACCTGTGTGTCATAATCTCTACCTGTGCCATAATTAAATACAATATACTAATTAATTATTTTTATTGTATGTGTCATTAAGTTAAGGTGTCATGTGTCGTGTCACTTGTATGTGTTATAATGCTACCTGTGTCATAATACCAACCTGTACTAACTAATTATCAGTATTACTATTTAATTCATTATATAATTATGTCATTCCTTTCGTAGATAATTCTCAATAATTCAGTAATAATTATGTGTTGTATTAATTAATATTATTCAGGTGTAAAAAGTCACGTATGTTTATTTTCTATTCAAGTCAACATTAATTATTATTTTTTAGATTATTTTTCATGATAATTTTCTTAGGTAATTATGAATGTAATAATTTTGTCTTCATTTTGAAATAACTGTTGTTGTTATTGTGTGAATTGGTGTTGTTATTACTGTTGTGTTTTGTTTTTGTACCGATAATTTCAAGTGTCAGGTGTATGTGTCATCTGTCAGGTGTGTTTGTCAGGTATGTGTTAGGTGTATGTATGAGGAATGTGTCAGGTGTATCAGGTATGTATCAACCGTATGTGTCAGGAATGTATCAGGTGTATGTGTCAAGAATGTATCAGGTGAATGTGTCAAGTGTATATGTGATCTATATTTCAAGTATATATGTGTCGCCTTTACGTGTTCAATATATGTATGAGATATATGTGTCCTGTATATGTGTCAGCCCACTATGTATCCCTTTCATGTATCATCACGTATCTCAAGACAACAACAACACGTCTGGCTTAACTGTTATCCCTTATCGCTAGTGTTTATTCTTATCTATTATTTTATCTGAACTGTCATGAGCGTCCCTGTCACTCTCTGTCACTCCCTGTCACGTCCTGTCGTCTCCTGTCACGTCACTACCGTGTTACATAACTCTCTGCAATCATATAACAGCCGGTTACATTTTTTTGTGTGGCTGTGTGTGTGTGTGTGTGTGTGTGTGTGTGTGTGTGTGTGTGTGTGTGTGTGTGTGTGTGTGTGTGTGTGTGTGTGTATCTCAATACCTGTATCACCTCAACCACTCAACACAGGTGAGGTCTAACAAGCCAATTATACCAAGGTGTTTAAGGTAATTAACTCACCTGTAATAAAACGCATGACACGTCTAATTGGCTGTGATGAGGGGGGGGGTGAGGGGGTGATGGAGGTGGAGGTGTGAGGGGGAGTGGGGAGGTGAGGAGGATAATTAGGTGTTTACGTCATTAAGGCCAGGTAATTAAGATGTAATGAGGGGTGGTATTAGTAGGGATTGATTGGGAGGGGTAATTACGGTAGATAGATAGATAAATAGATAGATAGATAGATAGATAGATAGACAAAGAGAAAGAGAGGGAGAGAGAGATTAATTTGATTGTGAAGTGAACTACGATAACAGTTCTTTAATGACTAGATTGCAGAGTTAAAGAGACCCATTCCTATCTCTGGATTATGTCTGAGAGAGAGAGAGAGAGACTAGGCATTTACTACACAGGTAACTTTGTTAATTACCGGCAGGTGATCACCAACTCAGTGTTACAGGTCACCTCCAGCCTCTAACTCCTCGCTGAATCACTCTTAATTGCCCTCTAACTACTGTTCATTTGATCTTTGACCCTTGGAGGTGACCTTTGGCTCCGATAGGTGACTCACGACCCCGTAAAGGTGATGCATGACTTCCTCAGGTAATATTTGACCCCACAGGTGATATTTCACTCATTATCTGACCCCTGACCTTCCTTATATAACCTTTGACCCCCAACACGTGCCCTCTGACCCTTCATACGTGACCACCAACTTCTAGATGACCTCTGTTGACCTCGGTAGCTGGATCAACACAAGGTTACATTTCCCTAATCGCTTCACCTAACCTCCAACCCTCCACATATAACCTCCAACCCTCCACACATAACTTCCAACCTCCAGATGACCTCAGTTGACCTCGGTAGCTGGGTCAACACAAGGTTACATTACCCTAATCGGCCCCCAACACTGTCAGGCCCCAAACTCGCTGCCTGGGGTAATACATGGGCCAATAAAATCAAGATCAGACTAGAGACACCCGGCCATAATTTACATTAATGTGGCCGGTCGGGTTTTCTGTTCGACTTGGTGTAATTTCGTACGTGGTTTCTGGTTTCTTGGCCACTTACACCGTGAGATATGGGCGTCCCTGGAGACGTCTAGATACCGCCAGGGGTGTTTTAAAATTATGGGGATTAAAAACCTAGATATCGTGGTAGAATTGACATGGTTATATTGAGTTATCTATTTTTGGTTCTCTATTCAAACATTTTCGTATATGTTTTCTATTTATTCCTGTAAGACCTCTTGGGATATTAGAAACCACAGTGGTATCTAACTCCAGACAGACATTACATGGTAGTTTATATTAATTGGGTAGTTTAGTCCACTGTTCATATTCTTATTTAATTAGTGGAGTGGTTTCAAATTCGAGCACCACATACCCGGGGACATACACAGCTTCCAGGGGTGCCATTAGAAACCTTTAGAGACAATTAGGGACCATTAGACACCATTAAATACCTCCGCCTCAGCCCCAAATATAGACTTTCACTCCCCCAAGTACTCAAATGTACTCAAGCACGAACTTTCACCCATCCAAGTACTGAAACACACTCAAACATTCACCCAGCCCCAACTACAGACTTTCACTCGAACCCCCAAGTACTCAAATACTACTCTAACAAACTTTCACTCATTCCCCCATGTACTCTAATGTACTCGGGAACTCATTAAGTATTTCTTAATCTCTCTTCACCCCTAACAAAGGTTTTCAATCTCCTAGTTGGTATTAGAGATGACTGTTTGAAGTGTTGTAAGAGTAGTGGAGTTCAGAGGCCTTACTGCTCATGGTGTGTGTGTGAGAGAGAGAGAGAGAGAGAGAGAGAGTGAGAGTGAGAGAGAGAGAGAGGTGTACGTATTATTATACCACTAAGTTCGTCATTCAAGTCTAACATCACCCAGTATAGTGAACAAGAACATTGGCTGGACAAAGAACAAGAACAATATACAGGAACAATGAACACGAATAATATAGCAGAAGAATGAACAAGAAGAACAACATAACATAACACTCACAGAACATGGCGATAACAGCAGAACGGTGGGTGATACTCGCTGGCATGGGGAGAGTATGGGCGTGAACCTCGCTATCGTGGGCGTGAACCTCGCTATCATGGGCTTGAACCTCGCTATCATGGGCTTGAACGTCGCTATCGTGGGCGTGAACCTCGCTGTCGTGGGTGTGACTGTGGCTCTCATGGTCTGCTGTAACGAGGCGGCAGGTGAGGTGGGCGTCTCGGTGTCTCTGTTCCACGCCCACAATACTCAGCTGGTTGACGGCCACGCCCTCACCCGCTGACGCCCACGAGGTGTCGATCTCTTGGCCTCCTAGTAACCATGTTAGGCTGATCACCGCGGCCTTGCCTGTAGGAGGAGACGAAGGAGGTGGTGGTGAGTAGAGGAGGAGGAGGAGAAAAGGAGAGGAGGAAGAGGAAGACGTAGAAGAACAAGAATAAATGTTACAATGAGAAAATAAGAAGAAGAAGAAGAAGGGAAAACCAGAATTAACAAATAATAAGAAAAAAATACAAAACGAAATACCAAAAAAAGACAAAAATGATAAAACAATTACAAAAAAATATTCAAAAGAAAAACACAGAGACGAGGAACAGCTGCGTCACCAGTACACGTGTTGGGAGGTAAATATTTACGTTCAAGGTAGATAAGCGCGCGAAATCCCCCCCTCCTCCCCCCCCCACTACCTGTGCTATTTCCCAGGCCTCGGCGTCAGATGTAAACAAACAGGTATTTTGGTATCAGAAAATGTGGTCGTGGGCTGGAGGTTTATGTTGACACTACATCTTACTGTTTTATTGGCTGGTTTATGTGTGGTGGTGTTTGTGGAGGTGTTTGAGTGTGTGTGTGTGTGTGTGTTTGTGGTGTTTTATAATGGTGTTGTGGTGTTTTATTTGATGGTATTGGGGTGTTTGTGGTGTATTGTTTGATGATGAGGTGTTTTATATGTGTTGGTGTGTGTGTGTGTGTGTGTGTGTGTGTGTGTGGAAGTATCTTGTTTAAAGCGGAGGTGTTGGCACAGCTTAAAGATTTGACTTGACTTACTGTGGCCTGACCTGACTTTACTGTAACTCACACCTTTCACACGCTATCCGTAATAACACACACACACACACACACACACACACACACACACACACACAGGTAACTCAGGTGAATTATTCGACCACTCACCTGACACTGGGAGGAAAGTTCTCTCACACTGTCAACTTTCTCTCACTAACTTTCTCTCAACTCTCACCACCACTTTCATAAACTTCTTTGTCCTTGTTTAACAGAATTGTGACACTGTCCGTTCGTCCGTGCGTCCATTCGTCTGTCTGTCTGTCTATCCATCTATCTATTTATCTATCTGTGTGTGTGTGTGTATGTATGTATGTATGTATGTATGTATAGACGATAATAATGATAAAAGATAATAATAATAATGACACACCTGGACTCAGAGGTATAATTAGACAGGTGTTATCAGAAGCCACGTCATCAAAGAAGGTAATCTAGCCTCCCTGATGGCAAAATTAGGCACCTGGATGGAATTCTTAAACTATCTTATACTGATGATTAGAAAACTTATTACGGGGCGGTGTAATGGTGGTTGGGGTGTGTGGTGGGGGTGAGAGTGGACGGTGGGGAGGAGAGTGTGGAGGTGGTTGTGTGGGGAGGGAGGGTGTGATGGGTGTGTGGGTATGGGTGAATTTATGGGGGAGAGGGGGTGACATGTGTGTGTGTTGGGGGTATAGGGCCCATTAGACAGGGACCAATTAAAACAGGAACCCATTAACTCAGGGATCTATTAAAACAGATACTCACTAGCCCCCACACCTGTAATAACTACCCAGACTGGTCACAGGTGTATGGTACCAGGTGTGTAGAGTCAGTTGGGTCAAGTTAGGTCACACACTACCATACATCAACAACACCTTCGATATATCATTTAAACTGGCCACTAACTCAGGGTTTGGGAACAGCTGCCAACCATCCCTTCTAACTTTAGTATTATTATTATTCCCCGTAAAGATGCTAAAAGAGGCGTTTATACTGTCTGTTTGTCTGTCTGTCTGTATGTATCATAATTGTTAATTTTTGTGATGTTATTAATTTTGTAGGTTTATACATATGCATACATACATACATACATACATACAAACATACTTGCATACATACATACATACATACATACATACATACATACATACATACATACATACATACACTAAAACCACCTCAAACGCACTCAATACAACCCACACGCAGCACACTCAACTAATCACCTCCAAAACACACACTCACACTATCGCCAAACGCTCAGGTAACAACACAACTAATTGGATTACAGGTAAAATTAGTTAAGGTAAGTTATCGTTCTTACAATCTCGATCTCCTGTTGCTGTAATCACGCTGGTGTGTCTAACGGTACACTGCCTCCCGTTATGGGCTTCTGTTGATTGGGTTTTACTCGTATGGGGGAGATACTGTTGGTGGTAGTGCTGTTGTTGGAGTACTTGTTGTTATTATTTTGGTATTTGTTTTGTTATTGTTGTTTTTGTTATTATTTTTATTGTGATTTATGTATTATTATTATTATTATTATTATCATCATCATCACCACACCCGGTAGACGCAGCACACCTGAGTTATGGCTTAATTTAACTATTTCAGGTGTTCAAAAATGTTCTTTGGAGGCTAATGAGCTTTATATATCTTTTTAATGGCTCTCTTCTCTACTTAATAAGACTTTGGATATTTTCTTGCTTTTGTTGTGTTAGTAAATGGCGCCTCTGTTTACGGTGTTCAGTATACGTTGTGTTTTGGTATTCAGTTAGTGATGTTTTCGCTATTCAGTAAATGTGGGTTTTGGTATTCAGGAAGGTGCGTTTTCGGTATTCAGTAATGTGTTTTTTTTTGTTTTTTTTAATTGTAGGTTTTAGCGTAATGTGTTTTATAATTGGAAGTAATAAATATGCCGAGTGGTTGGTTAGTGCTACCACCACTACTACTACTAGTACTACTACTTTATTGTCACTACCACCACTTCTACTACTACTACTACTACTACTACTACTCGTCACGTAAGGTTAGCAACACTGACCGTGAGATGCCTGACAGGTGAGGGTAAGGTTAGCTCCCTCGGCCACGGGTTGAAGTCGATCCCCTACAGGTCGACCGGTCGAGTCCTCCAGCACCAGCCCCTTGACCTTCTCTGTTGTGGTAGGTCGAGTGGTTAGGATAATGGGTATGTATATATCAAGGCTGAAATGAAATACTATTATATCATTACACCATCACCATACACCACTACACCACACTACCACCATACACCACTACACCACACTACCACCATGCACCACTACACCACACTACCACCATACACCACTATTATACACCACTATCACCACCACAATCATCGTCACCATACCATCATCACCCCCATCATCATCACCACCACCACCATTACCACTATCACCACTCATCACCACCACTACCACACATCTACCATTATCATCATCATCATCATCATCAACACCACACTACCACACCACCACTACCACTGCCACTCACCACCATCACCACTACACCAGTACTCACCAGGTACAAGCAGCAGTAGTCTTTGAGTCCAGGTAGGTGACAGACGAAAATGTACTCTACACCTGTACTCTGCCTGGTCCTCTCGCAACACCTGTCTAATTACCAGAGATGTACCGCCAGCCTCCAGGTAACGATGCTCCTTAGGCTCCTCTTCGCTCGTGCTGGCGTTCCTGAGGCTGGCGATGCTGTTGCTGCTAACGGTGGTGGTGGTGTCGGTGGTGTTAAGGTTGTCAGCTTTGCCTCTGGCGTCGTAGCTGTAGGTGAGAGAGAGAGAGATAATGGTGTGTGTGTGTGTGTGTGTGTGTGTGTGTGTGTGTGTGTGTGTGTGTGTGTGTGTGTGTGTGTGTGTGTGTGTGTCTTGTGAATTGTGATTAGTTTGTTTGTTTGTCTGTTTATCTATATATCTATCTGTCTAAATAAAACTCAGCATTATGCTCTCTCTCTCTCTCTCTCTCTCTCTCTCTCTCTCTCTCTCTCTCTCTCTCTCTCTCTCTCTCTCTCTCTCTCTCCAATAGAATAGTAAAGCCCCCCAAAAAAAAAAAACACCTTTTCACTACTTAATTAAACTACAGGTGTGAAAAATAGTAAACAATTAGACCTAAAATTAATTAGAATGATATAGAATGATATAAAATAGTTCTCCTATATGATATAACGTGTGGGAGTCATTTATATAGGCAGGCGTAATGGAGTGTTTTAATTGTGTAAAGTTGAAAGTGATTTATATAATGAAAGTGGTAACTGGGAACACTTACGTTGTGGAATGATTATAAAAGAGACGGATAGACAGACAGACGGGCAGAGAGAGAGAGAGAGAGAGAGAGAGAGAGAGAGAGAGAGAGAGAGAAAGAGTGAGATTATTATAAAAGGAAAGTATATTATTATAATTATTATTATTATTATTATTATTATTATTATTGCTGGGAGAGGAAGAGAGAGGGAGTATGTGAGTGGGCATGACAGACAGATAGACAGAGAGACAGACAGACAGATAGACAGACAGACAGACAGACAGACAGACAGACAGAGAGATAATGTTAAATTAAATGTTTAATTAAAGGTAAATGGGTGAAATGGGCCCTTTTTTAATGGTTAGGTTAGGTTAATTTATGCAAGTTAAATTAAACTAATCAGACCACAGTTAATTAACCTGCATACCATTAACCTCACACCTGATGATGTTAAGATAAAGTTAATTTATCCTTTATAACATTAACCTAGACGTCAGTGATCAAGACGGCCATCAAACAAGGTCATTAACCCTCTCATGTAGTGATTACTTCTGACTCACGACACTGACTCATCATACTGACTCACCATCACCTCTAACTCACCACAACTGACTCTCCACACCACTAACTCACCCCCACCACTGACTCACCCCCACCACTGACTCACCACCATCACCACTGACTCACCACCATCACCACTGACTCACCACCACCACCACTGACTCACCACCACCACCACTGACTCACCACTGACTCACCACCACCACCACTGATTCACCACCACCACCACTGACTCACCACTGACTCATCACCATCACCACTGACTCACCACCATCACCACTGACTCACCACCACCACCACTGACTCACCACTGACTCACCACCCCCACCACTGACTCACCACCATCACCACTGACTCACCACCCCCACCACTGACTCACCACCCCACCACTGACTCACCACCACCACCACTGACTCACCACCATCACCACTGACTCACCACCCCCACTGACTCACCACCCCCACCACTGACTCACCACCACCACCACTGACTCACCACATCACCACTGACTCACCACCATCACCACTGACTCACGGTTTACTGTTGAGTCGTAAATGATCCAAGTAGCAATGAAAGTTTATGGTTCCTAATTTATTAACCTGGTAGTGAGGTATATTTATGTCTCCCCTCCTTCCGTTTTCTTTATCCTCTTCCCCTCCCTCCTCCTGATTCCTTTATTATCTGTTTATCTTCCATTTCTGTCTTCCTTTTCCCTCCTTCTTGTTCTTCATGTTCCTGTTCTCGTTCTTATTCTTCTTCTTTGTTTCTTATTTATTAATCTTAGTTATTTCTCACCTTCTTCTTCCTCTTCTTCTTCTTCTTCTTCTTTAGTTATGCCTCACCCCCCTTCCGTATTCTCTTTGTGTTTTCCTCTTATCTTCTATTTTCTATCTATATTTTCTGTTTCCCCTTTCCCTCTTTTCCTTCCTCCCTGTTCCATATTTAGTAGTGAGGTCTGGGGGTATTTTCAAGTCTCCCCTCCTTACCTCTTCTCTCATCTCTACTCTTGTGTCTTAGTCTGTCTGTCTATCTGTCTGTCTTCCTTTCTTTCTCTTTCCTTCTCTCTCTCTCCCCTCTCTCTTTTCCTACCTTTCTGTTCCATAATTAATACCCAGGACTGAGGGGAAGAGAGGGGAATGTTATGTTTTCCCCCCTCTTTCATTTTCTTTTCCTTTCCTCTTTGCATTCCTCTACCCCTCATTCTTCTCCCCCCTTCCCTTCTCTTCCTTGCCTCTTCCTCTTATTTAACGAAGGACGAGGGGAAGTGAGGTGGATTGTTAAGTTTCCCCTCTTATCTGTTTCCTTTTATTTATCCTCCTTTTCTAATATCTTCTTCTTCCTCCCCCTTTCTTATTCTTCCTTACTTCTTATTTCTCTTACTTCCCCCCCCTCGACTCTTAGCCATCTTCCGTTTTCTGTGACGTGACGATTTTATTATGCAAATCTCTCTCTCTCTCTCTCTCTCTCTCTCTCTCTCTCTCTCTCTCTCTCTCTCTCTCTCTCTCTCTCTCTCTCTCTCTCTCTCTCTCTCTCTCTCTCTCTCTCTCTCTCTCTCTCTCTCTCTCTCTCTCGTCATAAATCTCCACTGGCAGCTGAGCCCGTGTTTACCCCCCAGAGGGACAAGGTAATAAAACTGTGTGTGTGTGTGGGCGTGTGTGTGTGGGGGGGGGTGGGCGTGTGTGGGTGTGTGTAAGAGAGAGACTGAAAGAGAGGAGGTGAGAAGCAATTCCTAGGAAGTCCTGATTATGGGAATTTATATTTAACTGAGTAAATGTTTCTATCTGTCATTATCTGTTTATTCTCTCTCTCTCTCTCTCTCTCTCTCTCTCTCTCTCTCTCTCTCTCTCTCTCTCTCTCTCTCTCTCTCTCTCTCTCTCTCTCTCTCTCTCTCTCTCTCTCTCTCTCTCTCTCTCTCTCTCTCTCTCTCTCTCTCTCTCTCTCTCTCTCTCTCATTCATATATATAATTTCTCAACTTTCCCTTCACTCTAAATTTCCTTTCTCGGCCCCCCCCTCCTCACTCTCCCCTCTCCCTTAGCCTTTCCTCTTGGGGATTCTCAGCAACATCATAAAACCAACATAAATAACACTGGTTCAAGGAAATACTTTCTCTGTTTAGAAAGTATGTGAGACTTTCCTGGTACTATAATTTTCTCCTTGTAGTTACCTTGTTTCCTGTTACTTTCCCTTGGTACTTTCCCCTGTGTGAGTGTGGCCTCTCTCCCCCTTCCACTCTCCCTTTCCTCTCACGCACTCTGCCAATTGTTTTTTGTTAACTTTCACTTAAACTCTCACTTGTTGATTCTCTCTCTCTCTCTCTCTCTCTCTCTCTCTCTCTCTCTCTCTCTCTCTCTCTCTCTCTCTCTCTCTCTCTCTCTCTCTCTCTCCCCGCTACTCCCCCGTTCCCCCCACTCCCTCCCTCCCTGCAGCTAATGTCACAGGTAATTACTCAGGTGAGATGGCGTAATTTTTATCACCGCTGTCTCTGTGTTGACTATTGTTGACGAGGTTATTGGTCCTTTCCCTGCCTCCTTTCTCTCACTTTCTCTTCCTTTCTCTCACTCTATCTCCATTTCCCCCTTTTTCTTCCTTTCTCTTACTTTATCTCCCTTTCGTTCACTTTTTATTAATTTATCTCCCTTTCTCTCACTTCATCTCCCTTTCTCTCACTTTCTCTTCCTCTCTTTTATTTTCTCTTCTTCCCCGTCCTTCTCCCATTCCTCCCTCCCACAATTTTATCTTTTTTTTTGGACTCAGTAAAGTTTGTCTGGTAAATTAACTAAAAAATTACATTAAGTTATTTTTTTTTTACCCCGTTGTGTTAATGTTGTTACGGTATGTTGCAATTATTTAGTTGATCTGTTTATTGTAACTAATTTGTTGAGGGGAGTGGTTGTTGTTGTTGTGGTGGTGGTAGTAGTAGTGGTTGTGGTGGTGGTAGTAGTGGTTGTGGTGGTGGTTGTGGTTGTGGTGGTTGTGGTTACTCTAGTTATTGTTGTTTTGTTTTAGTTGTGATTGTAATAATAACGATAATAACTCATTGTATTTAATCTTGTGTCTTTAAGTGTCATGTCGTATCGTGTCATGTCGTATCGTGTCATGTCGTATCGTGTGTCGTATAGTGTCATGTCGTATCGTGTGTCGTATAGTGTCATGTCGTGTCGTGTCATGTCGTATCGTGTGTCGTATAGTGTCATGTCGTATCGTGTCATGTCGTATCGTGTCATGTCGTATCGTGTGTCGTATCGTGTCATGTCGTGTCGTGTCATGTCGTATCGTGTTAAAAGAGCGAGGCGTGAACTACAACCAGCCTGGCTCTCCTCAGTAAATTATGTGTGCGTTCCAAGTTACGACACGAGACAATGATGTTGATTTTTGCAACGTCTTAAGATGGTGTTGCTGATGAAGAAGGAATTTTTGCAACATTTTGGGGAGGATTGTTGCATTGTTGTTATGTTGGTTTTTTTGAAACATATTGGCTTCGTGGTAATGACGGAAGATGTTATTTGCAACGTTTTGTCACTTTTTTTTTACGTTGCTGATGTTAATTTTTTTGCAATAGTATTATATAAAACCCTAATAATATCTCAAAATAAAATCCATTAATACTGTACCAATAAAATTAACAATATAAAAATCCCTCGAAATCTCAAAATAAAATCCCCAAATCCTAAATTAAAATCCAAATAATATCCCAACACCAAATCACCCCCAAAATCCCCCCAAAATCACCCCTAAATCCCCCCTAAATCCCCCCAAAATCCCCCTAAACAAAATCCCAACTCTAAAATTCTAACAAAAGTGCCCTAATTTTAGCTCACATATCATACAACGATAATGAAACATATGCCGTTTGTGTTTGTTTACGTGTTGGCAAATAAATATATATATATACGTTATGTGGATGGAATAGTTACGTCGTGGTGGTTTAAAGGTAGATAGATAGATAGATAGATAGATAGATAGATAGATAGATAGGTAGATAGATAGATAGATAGGTAGATAGATAGATAGAAAGGTAGATAGATAGATAGATAGATAGATAGGTAGGTAGGTAGATAGGTAGGTAGATAGATAGATAGATAGATAGATAGATAGATAGGTAGATAGATAGATAGATAGATAGATAGATAGGTAGGTAAGTAGGGAGACAGACAGACTTATCTATCAACACGAAACAGTTCATCTTGACACATAGACGCTGGTAATACTGAAGACTGTCATCATACTGTCAATTATTTCTCCATTCTGTCTGTGTTTATCTGTCTGTCTGTCTGTCTATCTATCTATCTATCTATATCTGTCTATATAATTGTGTACGTCTTTCTAGAGGTGGGTGGGCTAATGGTTGGGTCAGTTTCGTAGTTGGGTGGGTGGGTGGGTCAGCTGGGGGTGTTTGGCTCAGAACGTGACGTCATCCATCATCATGGGGTATTAATTTACTTGACTGATGGTCCAGCCTGGCCTGCTACTCTCTCTCTCTCTCTCTCTCTCTCTCTCTCTCTCTCCACAGTGGAAATATGTGATCATGGAGCACAAAAGGAGATATCTCACTTCAGCAGCACCATCCACCCACACTGTCCCATCAATGACGGGGCCGTGTTGATTGTATGTCTGTCTGTCTCTGTTTTTATTCGTTTGTCTGTCTATATCTCTGACTGTTTGTATATATGTCTAGCTCTTTATCTTTTTGTCTACCTGTCTGCGTGTGTGTGTGTGTGTGTGTGTGTGTGTGTGTGTGTGTGTGTGTGTGTGTGTGTGTGTGTGATGCGCAGTCACACCTAAAGGTAGATAAATTATTTTTTTTCCTGGCGTGTGTACGAGGTATTTAACTATGGTGTAGGACAATGAGGCGACTATAGTGTTATGGGTGTAGTGTAGATACTATAGTGTATACCCGTTCCACTCTAACCTGGCCCGTAAGCCACGCCCCTCATCTATAGCTACAGACAACTGATTGGCTCCACTGAACGTTTCTGATTGGCTCCACTGAACGTTTCTGATTGGCTCCACTGAACGTTTTGTCTCCTCTGGCCTGCGAGTGTATAAACGTGTATTTATATCGACCTTTTATGATATTTAACACATTTAGTTTTGTTATGCCATAGCTTATCAACTTGAATTACGTTAAAGATGAATATATTAATGAGGACACATATGGCACGACGTAAAAACAAATTGGCAACTCAGCACAACTTAGTTTTTAATAATTATCACTTAAAATTAATGTTACTTCAATACACGACAAACAATGTTAAATACAAAAGTTACAAACACAAATAAGGACTGTATTGTGCGTCATTGGTTCAGTAACAGCCTCTTGCTTTATCCCAACAGTTCAGGGGTGAAGGTTTGGAATTATACACGTCACGAAATTTTTAAATAAAATGTAATAACAAAGGTTTACCATAATAAGTGTCCAGGTTCCATAATGAACAGATAGATTAAATTAAGAGAATAAAGAATAAACATGATCCTTAATAAACAACTAATATATATGCACAGTATATAAACCATAAACCACTTTACAACACCTCTATTGATTGAACTGTACACACAATAAATAACAATAGAGCAGCACTGAATATATAATACTCAACTAAACCATATTTGAGAAGGTGTCCACCACTGACACACTCAGATGTCCTCCCAGCAGCGACTGACAAAACCCCGTATCCCGGGGGACTACAAACCTAACAACACTACTGTAAAATAACTCCCACACTAACCTGCAAAAATGGTTAAACATACATTCTATACATACATTCAGGGCAGTTTCTAGGTATACAGTACAAGCCCTAGGTTGAGGGTAACGAACATTATAATAATTTACTATGCACAATGCAACGTACCATCGTGCATTACGCCATGCATAACTGTTGGAATTTTCTAGGAACCAATCAGCTACTAGTATAGAAGAACGGTGTGGCTTATGGGTCAGGTTAGCGTGAAACTACTATAGTTTAGGCAGTGTTGTCACTTGCTCCAAGGATTAACTCTCGCTCAAACGTATTTCCCCCCTGGAGCTTCATCATAAGGTTTTACACCGTTTTCTTAGCATTCAACGGCCGGGCCGTTAGCGACAATATTTTTGAAGATGCCTATAATGGAGTATGTCATAAATATCTCTAAGGGACTTCTTATGACGGGCTTTTGAGTGCGCTATATCGAAAATTTTATTGTTCATCGGGGTGACCGCTAGCTTAGAAAACTCATTGACGCGCCGCTTTATCTTCTGGCCCAGTCCCAACAGTTCCTTACGGGTGAGCTTTGACTTGTTTAAAATTTTCACCTTACGATTGTTGTTGTCTTCCTGGGTGAACCCCACATTAAGTTCCAGGTTAGTCACCATCTCCTTCTCTGGATAGTGTGGAGTGAAGCCCTTATAGTTTTTCATGTATTCTTTCCACCTTGTCTTGTCACGGTTTTGTACTGCGTCATCCGTGAGACTATAATAAAACGATTTTGCCGCCTTACACGTATGCTCGGTCGACTCCTCAAACAAAGTCTCGAGTTTTGAATATTTTGAAGGGGCAGGGCCGTCCTTTGGGTAAAAGCCTATTTGCCACAGGTCATGTATTTCTTCGGTGACATGTCCCGTTTGCTCATAAAGATCTCGTTTGTGAGCTTTGGAGTAGTCACAGTGGCTCCGAGAGTAGGGTTTTGTTATGTGCACCCTTATATGGCGTCCAGAGGCATTTAGGTTTTCCCACACATCTGAGACATGAAACACATCAGACTCGTAAGCGAAGGGCTCACCTCTTTCACCGTCACCGATGGTGTGAATCTTAAGTTCCTTTTTCATAACTGTAACTCACGATAACTAGAATAATCTACGGGACAAATACGGGTCAAAACAGAAACAACGGTTTGTAAATATAAACAGCGTGGAACAGTGCTCCAGTTGTTATAATGCAGTGGATGTAGTGTAGATGATAGTGTAGTGTAGTAGATGTAGTGTAAATGATGGTGTGTAGATGTAGTGTAGATGATAGTGTAGTGTAGTAGATGTAGTGTAGATGATAGTTTAGTGTAGTAGATGTAGTGTAAATGATGGTGTGTAGATGTAGTGTAGATGATAGTGTAGTGTAGTAGATGTAGTGTAGATGATAGTGTAGTGTAGTGTAGTAGATGTAGTGTAGATGATAGTGTAGTGCAGTAGATGTAGTGTAGATGATAGTGTAGTGTAGTAGATGTAGTGTAAATGATGGTGTGTAGATGTAGTGTAGATGATAGTGTAGTGTAGTAGATGTAGTGTAGATGATAGTGTAGTGCAGTAGATGTAGTGTAGATGATAGTGTAGTGTAGTAGATGTAGTGTAAATGATGGTGTGTAGATGTAGTGTAGATGATAGTGTAGTGTAGTAGATGTAGTGTAGATGATAGTTTAGTGTAGTAGATGTAGTGTAAATGATGGTGTGTAGATGTAGTGTAGATGATAGTGTAGTGTAGTAGATGTAGTGTAGATGATAGTTTAGTGTAGTAGATGTAGTGTAAATGATGGTGTGTAGATGTAGTGTAGATGATAGTGTAGTGTAGTAGATGTAGTGTAGATGATAGTGTAGTGTAGTAGATGTAGTGTAAATGATGGTGTGTAGATGTAGTGTAGATGATAGTGTAGTGTAGTAGATGTAGTGTAGATGATAGTGTAGTGTAGTAGATGTAGTGTTGATGATAGTGTAGTGTAGTAGATGTAGTGTAGGTGTAGTGTAGTAGATGTAGTGTAGATGATAGTGTAGTAGGTGTAGTGTAGATGATAGTGTAGTAGGTGTAGTGTAGATGATAGTGTAGTAGGTGTAGTGTAGGTGTAGTGTAGTAGACGTAGCGTAGATGATAGTGTGGTGTAGATGTAGTGTATAGTGTAGTAGATGTAGTGGATGATAGTGTAGTAGATGTAGTGTGGATGAT
>NW_024735145.1:465000-485000 GCF_018991925.1 Homarus americanus
TAGTTTTGATGACAGTAGACATGTGATGCTATAGTGAACATGTGTTGTGGTAATTATAGTGAATCTGTGTTGTTTTATAGTGAGCATAGTCTTTATCCGTAATTATCACTATCATCTACACTATATCCACTTCACCACAACACTACACTATGGTCGCCTCACTGTCTTCAACGAACCTTTAAGTACACACACACACACACACACACACACACACACACACACACAAGTAATCAAATCAACATAATTAAATTAAACTCTACCTGAAGTTTTATAATTAATTACCTGTTATCTTGCCCAGGATAATTACTCTCGCCTATCGTCCGGTTATTAGATTCGGTTACCAAAGGTTGACTGAGACGCTCAGCTTCTTCCATCAGGTGTAATAAAAATGACTGGGGGTTTTTCAGTTACTAGTGATTCGTCTACATGTGTTAGTATGATTCAATTGACACCTGGCTGAGTATTGCCTGGACATCACCTTGTTAAGATTATTCCACCACTAACCATCCATCCATCCATCCATCCATCCATCCATCCATCTATCTATCCATCTAACCAAACATCCATCCATCCATCCATCCATCCATCCATCCATTCATCCATCCATCCATCCATCCATCCATCCATCCTCAGCCCTAAAATAACAACACTCACATTTACCACCTCGAGTACCATGGTTCAGCGGAGGAATCGAACCTGTGACCACAAACTTGCGAGGCGAGACACCGAGCTACTGTTCCACCTGAATTATACCGCCGAGCTGTATGTCTATTGGCTGACAATTATAGGAGATCGAATAATTTATTGGAAGGGATGATGTTATTCCCGATGTAGAAGAGAAAAAAGATAGAAAGGAAGCAGGAGGAAAGAGGAAAGAAAGGAAGCAGAAAGAGGAGAAGGTGGTGAAGAGAGAGATTATTCTCAGCAGTCGTTATTCTTAATTATTTGTTGTCGTTGTTGTCATTTTTGTTATTGTCGTTATTTTTATATTTGTAGTCGTCATTTTGTTGTTGTCGTTGTTGTTGTTGTATAAGGTGTTTGATCATTTATATTCTTTAATTAGGGTTGGTCATAGAGGTGAGGTATCCTAATTTGCATATGGTTTAAGATTCTTCTAATAATAGTGTAAGAAATATTTAGTTGTAGGAACATCCCAATCTCTCCCCACCCCTTCGTCTCCCTTCCCCACACACACACACACACACACACACACACACACACACACACACACACACACACCACACACACACACACACACACACAAGGTTCAGAGGCAGAAAATCATGTTATTCCAGTAGAGTGAAGAGACAATCCCAGCGGTGTGTGTCTGCCATACCTGTCAGCTGGGGAAGTGTGTGTCATCCATAACAAAAACAGCTGGGGGTGTCAACCATCCAAAATGGCTGACTGAAAGTGTGTGTCAACCATCCCGAATCAGGTGGCTGGAGCGGCGTGTGTCTGCCATCCAGGTCCCCCACGCTATACATGCCCCTCCTATCTGGTATTGACAGTTAAATGTGCATGTGGATGTTACCGACTCAGCCACACGACATGTAAGGGATCCGCGACACCACACACACACACACACACACCACACACACACACACACACACACACACACACACACACACACACACACACACACACACCTTGTTGGCTAAAGTATTTTATTATATTTTTTAATCGCTTTAATGCCTAGGGTGGTCTGGAGTCAAGAGTTAATACGTACATACTCATGGGAAATACATACATACATACATACATACATACATACATACATCTCTCTCTCTCTCCAACGTGACCCAGGATGACCCAGCGTGACCCAGGATGACCCAGTCAGTAATGGTATCCACTCCTTTACGCCCATCGTTTCTGTCACTTCATCATGTATAGTCTCAGTGTACTTTCGACGCCATTGCTAATCTCCTAATCTCTCTCTATAACTTTTAACGCCAATCAGGTAAAACGAGGCGTCGGGATTATATAACAGAGTGGCTATAATCTGCCAGGTTAGAATTATGGGTTTAGTGTTTTATCTCGTTCAATTGTGGGTTTTAAAAGTAGTTATTGTTTCTGTGAAGTTTTAAGAACATTTTTGTCCGGTGGTTTAGGGTTTATTGCGTGTACAGTAAAGAACGAGTCACGGACGAGTAGAGAACGAGTCACGGATGCCACGTACACGACGACCCGCTCGGTTCTATGACACTCTCGGGTACTTGTATTTAGATTTAGTTATACATTTTCAACACGTACGTAGTAAAATATGTTGATGTGCAATATTTTAAGGCACACAGAGGTTGCAGCCGACGTTAGGTACCATGTGATTGCAATATTTTTATCCAGACTTTGCAACATGACGATACCAACACTAAAAAAGATCAAGTCATTGCAATATTTCTGCAGCATTTGTCAGACCAACATACCCCGTGATTGCAATATTCCTAGGCAGAATAACATATTGCAATATTATCAAATTAATATTAACCTAGTGATTGCAATCTCCTTAACATGAGAAATATTGCAGTATTGTCAATCTAACGTTAACCGAGCATTTGCAATATTTTTTAAAACACATAGATATGTCTGCAACATATACTAGATTGATATTGAACCGCACAAGATACTGCAACAAGGTCTTCATAGATACTGCAACATGCACACATGCCACATAAGACACTGCAACACACACACCACATAAGGCACTGCAACACACACACACAACATAAGACACTGCAACACACACCACATAAGACAATGCAACACACACCACAAGACACTGCAACACACACCACATAAACACTGCAACACACACCACATAAGACACTGCAACACACACCACATAAGAACTACTGCAACACACCACATAAGACAATGCAACACACACCACAAGACACTGCAACACACACCATAAACACTGCAACACACACACATAATACACTGCAACACACACATACACATAAGACACTGCAACACACACCACATAAGACACTGCAACACACACACACACACAACACCTGCATATCACACATACACATAAGACACTGCAACACACACCACATAAGACACTGCAACACACAACAGGAATTAAAGATGGTTCACTGCAATCCAGGTAGCCATTGCAATATTATCCGATCAACATATAAAATAACAACAGGTGATTGCAATATTGCCAAGTGAAGTAGCATCAACAGACGTAAGGGGGAAGGTGATGGAAGGGGGGTGATGAAACAAAGAACCAGGGATGTGCGCCTTTAAAATCAATATCATGCACTAGTGTAAACAACGGTGATAATTTACAGTGTGAAGGAGAGAAGAGAGAGATAGAGATGAGAGAGGGGGATAAGGAGGAGGTGGGAGGGGGAGTAGGAGAGATAGAGAAAAAGGAGGGGGATAGAGAGGGAGGAGGTGGGGTATGGAGAGAGCGAGAGTGGGAAGGAAGATGTAGGGGAGGGAGGAGGGGAAGAGGCAAAGGGAAGGAAAAGAGAGAGAGAAAGTGGGAGAAAAAGAGAGCACGGGCGAGAGAGAGAGAAGGAAGGGATAGATAGAGAGAGTGGGTGGGGAAAGGAGAGAGAGAGTGTAGCATATTTTGCCCACATCTTGTTACCAGACTCCTTAAGTTCCTTCGGATATACTTGCCTGCACACCTGCCTCTGACGACACACCAGATACCTACACACCTGCTTCTGATGACACACCTGAAATCTACACTCTTGAGACCTACACACCTGCAGACTTAAATGCCTACACACTTGTACACTACAGATCTACATACCCATACACCACACACCTGTACACTTCCATACCTGAAGTGATACATACCTGTACACTCCTCACCTGACCACTACACACCTACACAGTCCTCACCTGACCACTACACACCTGCAAACCTACACACCTGAAGAATTACACACCTACATACCTGTACACTACACACCTGAAAACCTATACCACTGTACACTCCTCACCTGACCATTACACACCTGCAGACCTTACACTAAAACTTAAACACCTGAAGAACCTACACTCCTGTACAGTCCTTACCTGACCACTACACACCTGCAGACATATACACCAGAAGACTTACCTGAAGATCTACACACCTGTAATCCACAAGGCAATAACCCGTCGCCCACACACACACACATATATCTACATACATTTATCAGGTATATTTCACTCTAATTTGAATACCTTGTAAAATATGAACATCAGAGGGCATCACTGTCAAGGTCGTTTAAAGCTGCGTTACTCACACTAGCCGGACGTTACCTAGAGTCCAACACGCGCTCTGTCCCCGAACACCTTCCCTTCACCACAGCTCTCAGAAGTCTGTTTATAGGCTGTTATATTATTATGAATTGTCAATTAAAATCAGGAAATTAATAGTTTTTTAATCGATTAGAAAATGTGGATTAATTTAGTGTTATTTATTGTTAATGTTAATTTATCATATTTCGTGTTTTTTATTATATTTTATTTATTTTTATTTTTACTTTTATTTGTGTTCTGTTTTGTTATTCCATCAGAGTATAGAGGAATATTTATGTAAGTATGATTGTGTGTGTGTGTATACTGTATATATGTATGTATGTATGTATGATTATGTATATGTATTGTGGAGGTTAAGTTATGGTAATGAGAGACCAGGTGGGAGTTTTAATAATGGTGAAAAGTGTGCTTAATGATTTTTACCTGTGAATAATGTTGTTGATAATAATGTATTATATGAGAGAGAGAGAGAGAGAAATATGACTCGTTGAATAATCTTTATTTAAAAATCATCTGTATAGTGAGAGGTGAGTTACCTGACGAAAGGCTGACTCACCTGAAGAAGGACTGACCCACCTGACGAAAGGCTGACTCACCTGAAGAAGGGCTGACTCACCTGACGAAGGGCTGACTCACCTGAGGAAGGGCCTGGAGGTATGATTCAGGTACCACAGCACTAGGTTGAGGGTGTCGTCAGGATAGTGAGGGTGGCGGCAGGGTAGTCGAGCCGTGTCGCCCCTGGCTACCGTCACGTCTACCAGCGGACCTGAACGAGAGGGCGTGGGTGTGAGTCATGGTCGCTGAGTGTGGGCGTGAGTCATGATAGCTGAGAGGGCGTAGGCGTGAGTCTTAGCTGAGAAGGTGTAGGCGTGAGTCATGGGCTAGAGTAGGAGTGTAGTAGTCACGGTAGCTGAGAGGGGTAGGCGTGAGTCTTGGTAGCTGGGTTGGGCGTGCGTCATGATGGCTGAGAGGACGTAGGCGTGGTCATGGTAGCTGAGTGTGGGCGTGAGTCATGATAGCTGATAGGGCGTGGGCGTGAGTCATGGTAGTTGAGTGTGGGCGTGAGTCATGCTAGCTGAGAGGCGTGGGCGTGGTCATGGTAGTTGAGTGTGGGCGTGAGTCATGCTAGCTGATGGGGCGTGGGCGTGAGTCATGGTAGTTGAGTGTGGGCGTAGTCATGATAGCTGAGAGGGAGCGTGGGCATGAGTCTTGTAATGGAAATTTGGACGTAAAAAACACACACACACACACACACACACACACACAGTTTAATCCTCCTCTCCTTCCTCCTTCCCTCCTCCCCCTTCCTCTCTCTCTCTCCCGGACCCATTAACGTATCCTGCAGGACTTTACAGCACGTGAAGGATACCAACAGGCAGCCAGGGCAAGGGCGTAGGAGTGGACAGGAGGAGGAAGGAGTGTCTTGAGGAGCAGTACGTTGTGTGGGCACTGTGGGGGAGGGTGGGGGGGAGTTAGTGCCGTTGTTGTACGACGAGGATAAGAGGTGAGGGATGTGGAGAATACCAAGAGGGGTGAAAGTCAGAGAGAGAGAGAAAGAAAGAAAGTGGTTAGAGTGAGCAGTTTTCGCCCTAATAGGTATACACAACTACAAACACAAATTACACGCATGCATACGCACACGCCACATATGCATATAAACAGTTGTGTATTCAAATGTGTACAAATATAAAAGAGACATTTATGTGTGTGTGTGTGTGTGTGTGTGTGTGTGTGTTGTGTGTGTGTGTGTGTGTGTGTGTGTGTGTGTGTGTGTGTGTGTGTGTGTGTAGCACCTCACAGTCGCCACACATCAGACCTTCCGCTGTAAAGTCTACGGTCACCTCAACCCACGTTTCACTTACTCTGCTCACACTTCATCTTATTCTATTGATTTAACAGTGTGTGTGTGTGTGTGTGTGTGTGTGTGTGTGTGTGTGTGTGTGTGTGTGCGTGTGTGTGTGTGTGTGTGTGTGTGTGTGTGTGTGTGTGTGTGTGTGTGTGTGTGTGTGTGTGTGTGTTGTCGCCAGCACCTCACAGTCTCCACGCAACACTACGGTCCCTCAACCCACGTTTCCTTACTCTGCTCGTGACACTTCATCTTATTCCTATTGATTTTAACAGTGTGTATGTGTGTGTGTGTGTGTGTGTGTGTGTGTGTGTGTGCGTGTGTGTGTGCGTGTGTGTGTGTGTGTGTGTGTGTGTGTGTGTGTGTGTGTGTGTGTGTGTGTGTGTGTGTGTGTGCATGGCACCTCACAGTCGCCACCGCAACACCCGACAGCTGTAAAAGTCTGGTCACCTCAACCCACGTTTCACTTACTCTGCTCATGACACTTCATCTTATTCTATTGATTTTAACAGTGTGTGTGTGTGTGTGTGTGTGTGTGTGTGTGTGTGTGTGTGTGTGTGTGTGTGTGTGTGTGTGTGTGTTTTGTCGCCAGCACCTCACAGTCGCCACCGCAACACGACCTTCCGCTGTACAAGTCTACGGTCACCTCAACCCCACGTTTCACTTACTCTGCTCGTGACACTTCATCTTATTCTATTGATTTTAACAGGTGTGTATGTGTGTGTGTGTGTGTGTGTGTGTGTGTGTGTGTGTGTGTGTGTGTGTGTGTGTGTGTGTGTGGTGTGTGTGTGTGTGTGTGTGTGTGTGTGTGTGTGTGTGTGTGTGTGTGTGTGTGTGTGTGTGTGTGTTGTGCAGCACCTCACAGTCGCCACCGCTAACACCCGACCTTCCGCTGTAAAGTCTACGGTCACCTCACCCACGTTTCCTTACTCTGCTCGTGACACTTCATCTTATTCTATTGATTTTAACAGTGTGTATGTGTGTGTGTGTGTGTGTGTGTGTGTGTGTGTGTGTGTGTGTGCGTGTGTGTGTGTGTGTGCGTGTGTGTGTGTGTGTGTGTGTGTGTGTGTGTGTGTGTGTGTGTGTGTGTGTGTGTGTGTGTGTGTGTGTTGTCCCTAGCACCTCCAGTCGCCCACGCAACACCGACCTTCCGCTGTAAAGTCTACGGTCACCTCAACCCCGCTTCCCTCTCTCGTGACACTTCATCTTATTCTATTGATTTTAACAGTGTGTATGTGTGTGTGTGTGTGTGTGTGTGTGTGTGTGTGTGTGTGTGTGTGTGTGTGTGTGCGTGTGTGTGTGTGTGTGTGTGTGTGTGTGTGTGTTGTCGCCAGCACCTCGAGTGCCCTACCACCTGCTCTCGATGTAAAGTCTACGGTCACCTCAACCCACGTTTCACTTACTCTGCTCGTGACACTTCATCTTATTCTATTGATTTTAACAGTGTGTGTGTGTGTGTGTGTGTGTGTGTGTGTGGCCAGCACCTCACAGTCGCCACACGCAACACCGACCTTCCGCTGTAAAGTCTACGGTCACCTCAACCCACGTTTCACTTACTCTGCTCGTGACGTTTCATCTTATTCTATTGATTTTAACAGTGTGTGTGTGTGTGTGTGTGTGTGTGTGTTTCACCTCCACCCAACCTAAAAGTCCCCCTCACACTCTCTGATTCATCTTATTCTGATTTTAACAGTGTGTGTGTGTGTGTGTGTGTGTGTGTGTGTGTGTGTTATCTGTTTGTGTATGTTTGCTTGTTACCGTCTGAGGACTGTTGTGTTTTTGTATATTTGTATATGTATGAGTTTGTTTATGTATATTTTGTGTGTGTGTGTGTGTACTTTTTATGCATACATTTCCGTGTATGGAGGTGTACTTGTGAGCGTATTGTGTATGATGTGTTTGTTTATGTGCGTTCTCGCGGTTAAGTGTACGTACATGTGAACGTAATTCGTAGATGTGTTCTTTATCTGCGAGTTTGGCTGGCTGAGTGCATACAACACTCGCCTCCTGTGCTAAAGGTTGGTGGTCTGATCCCGGGGCGCGCACAGTCCACCCAGCTGTAAATGGGTACCCTCATTTTTCTCCCTCATCATCCTCACTCCTCCCTCCCATCCTCCCTCCCTCCTCCTCCTCCTCCCTCCCTCCCTCCCTCCCTCCCTCCCTCCCTCCTCACTCTCCTCCTCCTCCTCCCTCCTCCCTCACTCTCCCTCCTTCTTCCCTCCTTCTCTCCTCCCTCCCTCACTCTCCCAACCCCTCACTCTCCCTCCCAATGAGCCAGGTATAGCCTCCTTCAGATCACTAGATTACGTGTCAGACGCAAGATTCTCAACTAATACTATGAATAATCCTGTAACTAATCCTATAAGTAATCCTACAGGACCTACAACTAATCTTAACTAATTCTACATCAAATATTACAACTAATTCATGCAACCAATCATAACTAATCCTATAACATTCTATAACTAATCCTACAAATCACAATCATGGCTAATCCTACAGCTAATCGCAACTAATCCAGTCATAACTAATCCTACAGCTAATCGCAACTAATCCAATAATAACTAATCCTACAGCTAATCATATTTAATCAACGGGGAAATATAGACAACTATACAAACCGGAAGTAGACACACTCGGGTTAATTAGGACGCCATTTTAGATTCTGTGTGAGGTATAAAAGGAGAGAGAGAGAGAGAGAGAGAGAGAGAGAGAGAGAGAGAGAGAGAGAGAGAACGCTGATGAATATATGAATAACAGGTAGATAAATGATAAAGGAGGAAGATAAATAATGAATGAAGGTATAAATAAAAGAGAATATCGTGTTGGGGGGAAAAGAAAGCGAGAGAGAGAGAAGGTGGGAGGAGAAAGAAAGAACGAAAGAAAGAAATTGAAAGCGAGAGAGAGAGAAGGAGAAAGAGAGAGAGAGAGATAAATCATAACTTTGTGCTGGTAATCAAAAGTTGGAGGGGTTGATGTGTTTGTTTATATATACGATTAGTTTTGTCTCCCTGAACGATAACTTTGTGGTGCTGTTGTTGTTGTTGTCAGAATACTTCGTTTGTTCCTTGTGTTTTTTTTTTCATTTTTTGATGATTTTTTATTTGTAATTTTAAGAATATTTTTTTGGTTTTGGTATTGGAGTGGATTTTTTTTTTAGATTTATAGAAGTTATATTGGAACGTTTTTAGAAGGATTTATTACACGTCAGGTATTTTTTTTCTTTTGTGTACATGGATTCTGGCAAGTAAAGATAGATTTATATATTACGAGTTTATTAAAAGGTTATGAGTTAAAAGTCTCTTGTTATTAATAATCCTTACTCGTGTTTGTAGCTCGGGGACAAAAACCAATAATATTGCCATGTTTTTCAAAAGAACATATTCAGTGATAGTGATCTCTAGGTCTGTGATGTCAACATTATCGTAGGTATTTCTAGAATAATATCGTATTTAGGGGGAGGATGGGGGTTGGGGATGGTGGGGAGGGATGGGGGTTGGGATGGTGGGGGAGGGATGGGGGTTGGGGATGGTGGGGGAGGGATGGGGGTTGGGGATGGTGGGGAGGATGATGGGGGTACAGTTGGTGAAGGGGTGGCAGGGGAGGAGGGGGGGAGAGTCAACACACATATCTGACTCGCTTTTAGATATACCAAAGGTTATATACTGTCAGATTGAGTCAGTTTCTGTCAGGATTATCTCACAGATAGTGGAAAATATTCTCACTGTAAGGAATTCGGCCAGCGGTAACGATCACTGGTGATATGTGTACTTTGTTGTTGAAGTATTTAATATTTTTTTTTATTGGTATTCACTTTTTTTTTCGTCTATAAAGTAAAAATTCTGAATTGTGTATAAAGTAAGAATTCTAAATTGTGTCTAAACTTAGAATTCTAAATAAAAGATATCCCCCGATAAGGTAGATTCAACACGTATATAGATATAACAGGATTTATATATATACACTGCATATACATCGTCTCCTCGTTAACAGTGATACCAATGGTGTGATAATCTCGTTAAAAATTATTTAGATTTTCGTTTGTGTTTCTTTGACGAACGAGAGAGAGAGAGAGAGAGGCACTGGTACACAAGCCTGACATAACGCTCTGGTATTTTCCCAAAGCCTTTTTCATGTTTACTGTTCTTGTCCGATATGGGATAAATTTTACTCGATTTTTTAACGCACAGGAAACTGAAGTGTGTGTTTGGTTTGTATGTTTGTATTTTTGTATTTTTTTAAGTTAGGTTTGGTTTGTGTTTGGTTTGCTTTAGTATAATTATGATTTGGTTAGGTTAGGTACCGGTTACGTTTGGTTTGGCCAGGTTTAGGTTTGGTTAGGTTAGGTTAGGTTTTTTAGTTGAATATTTACCGAGGAAAAGATAACGTGTTAGGTAATCCAATTCTTTCTTGCTAAAACGCTCAGATATAGAAAACATATCACCTCGTTTCACCAACACGCAAAACGATAGCTGGTGTTAGAGTGTACGATAGCTACCTACCTACCACCAACACCATCATCACTACCACCACTACTACTATTACCACCACCACCACCACCATCACTACTACCCATCACTACCACTATCACCATCACTACTACCTAACATCACGACGATCACCACCACTACCACTACTACCTACCACCACCACCCACCACCACCACCACCACCACCACCACCACCACCACCACCACCACCACCACCACCACCACCACCACCACCACCACCACCACCACCACCCTGGCGTTCATGACTGCCTGCACGACAGAACAATATCTTGCGGCTTTGTTTGTTCACACTTAACTCTGGCTGTTCTCCAGGGTGTACGACTGTTTGTTTGGCAGTACAGAGGGTTGTTAGCCCGATCTGACAGTGGAATGGTCTGGCTGACAGTGTGAATGGTCTGGCTGACAGTGTGAATGGTCTGGCTGACAGTGTGAATGGTCTGGCTGACAGTGTGAATGGTCTGCCTGACAGTGTGAATGGTCTGGCTGACAATGGTCTGCCTGACAGTGTGAATGGTCGCTGACAGTGTGAATGGTCTGGCTGACAGTGTGAATGGTCTGGCTGACAGTGTGAATGGTCTGGCTGACAGTGTGAATGGTCTGGCTGACAGTGTGAATGGTCTGGCTGACAGTGAATGGTCTGGCTGACAGTGTGAATGATCTGGCTGACAATGTGAACGGTCTACCTGACAGTGGAATGGTCTAGCTGACAGTGGAATGGTCTGGCTGACAGTGAAATGGTTCAGGCTACGTCAGCAAATAAGGTTGTGTTAAGTATACACTAACAACAAGTAAGCTGGCTGACGTAGTGGTGACGTGGCGCTGACGTAGTGCTGACGTTGTTGAGTGAGTGCAATGAACTTATCTGCTTGAGGTAGTAATGGGAACTCCAATTCCGGCATAGGTCAGAGGTCACGTGTGTGTGTCTGCGTGCGCTGATTATACTATTATTCATATCATCATCATCATCCTGGTATTAGCTAATTATCTCAACTTTTAACCTATTATTCATTACTGAGTTAATTTAATATTTAATTACTTATTTACTATCTTACTGACCCAGATTAGAAAATTCTTTAATAAATTTACAAACTTACTTCCTTGTTTACTCGTCCATTAATCAATTTACGCGTCTGTAAATAACTAAAGATAATCTAATTTACATTTCCTTAATCACTAATTCACTCATTATCATCAATCACCTTCCTAATTACCATTATTCATCCATTAATCACCTTATCAACCACCAATCACCGAACACCCTCCTCTATCACCCCATCACCCCCTTCACACACACACACATTTTATACATACACACACATACATACATACATACATACATACATACATACATACATATATACATACACACATACATACACATACTGTACATACATATATACATACACACATACATACACATACATACATACATACATACATACATACATATATATACATACACACATACTATACACACATATGTACATACATATATACATACACACATACATACACACATACTGTACATACATACATACATACATACATACATACATACATACATACATACATACATACATACACAAGACGTAGAGAAACAAACGGCTGTTGTTTTGTTTTAGCCTGACTTGTATTTACATAATTCTGAGTCCCTGTGTACCTGTGTATGTTGATGGCGCACACACACACACACACACACACACACACACACACACACACACACACACACTCCCCAGGAAACATATTCACCCCTCCCCTCCCCCCCCCAAGCTAACTATCACAAGGCGAGAATAAGCAATTTCTCTCCGGTGGAAAAGACATTAGTGGAATTCTCTCACTGTCTCATCTCTCGTCTCTCTTGCCTTGAGAGTCGTAGTGAGAGAAAGAGATAAATCATGATGTTTGAGTCGTAGAGGAGACAAGATAGAGATAGAGGCAAGGAGATAGATAGATAGAATGAGAGAGAGAGACCAGAGTGGTAAATATTAAATATTAAAAAATTTCGACTGTAAAAATGTGTTTCTGTATACGTGTGTGTGTGTGTGTGTGTGTGTGTGTGTGTGTGTGTGTGTGTGAAATAAAACTGTGTGTGTGTGTGTGTGTGTGTTGTGTGTGTGTGTAAGTAAATCAATAATAATGCTAGTAGTAATAATAATAATAATAATAATAAACGATATAAGTTCAATTACGTATAATATTTCACCATGTCAAACTACATTACGAGGCCATTTAATCCCGTATTACACTATCCCATTTATAACTACGTAAACTGTTGTCTTCCCTCACACAAAAAAATGTACCCAAATAAATGGCTTTTGGATTATTAAAGGTTAGGGGTGCGGTGGCTGAGTGGCTAGAACGCTCGCATCCTGTTTTTTGTTTTAAGAGACCATGGTTCAATCTCCCGGGAAAATGGTATGCGTGGGTATGTGGATTTGTTGTGTGGGTTATATGGGTGTGTGTGTGGGTATGTGGGTGTGGGTTAGTGGTGGTGGTGGTTGTAGTAGTGATGGTAGTAGTTGAGTGGTGTGTGTGTGTGTGTGTGTGTGTGTGTAGATAGAAAGTTGAATATCGGTTTGGTCATATATATCCGTCTAACTGTTGTCTATCTGGCTATGTCCTTCCGTGTATGTATGTATGTGTGTATGTATGTATGTATGTGTGTATGTATGTGTGTATGTATGTATGTATGTATGTATGTATGTATATCTCTTCCCTACTCTAAAATATTACAAAAAACACACACAAAATATGACCTTATAAACACTTAGAGAGAGAGAGTGTATGTAGTCAGCCTTCATACAGGAGACAATGGAAGAATATATTGTTTTTTATTTTTTCAAAGACTATTATTCCCTTTCCATCTAACATCTCCTCCATTACCTTTCTGATACTAAAATTCCCTTAATTATTTTTCTCTTATATTACAAAAAAAAAAATTTATATTGGTATTTATGTGTTTGTTTATGGGATGTTAATTGGTGGTTTTTAATAGTTTTTTTTTTTAATGTTAGATTTTCAAGGTGAGGTTTTTGTTAGTGTAGGTGAAGGAAGCAATCAGGGCAAGTAGTGTGTGACCTGATCCTGTCTGATGCTCCTGTGGGGGAGGTATACACACACACACACACACACACACACACACACACACACACACACACACACACACACACACACACACACACACACACACCCTAGTCATGTCAAAAATGGTAACACAATAAATTCGGGTCGTTGGATATATCTCTTCCTTGTCTCTCACTTCGTCTCTCACCTCGTCTCTCCTCGTCTCTCACCCTCGTCTCTCCATTCTTTCTCATGTCTCCCTTGTCTCTCTCACCATCCTCCTCCCTCCCCTCTCTCTTCTCCATTATACTCTTCTCCCTTCCCCACATCCTTCCTGTTTCTCTTCCCCACTCCTCCTTCTCCCACTCCCTCCCCTCCTCCCCCCACTCCTCCTCCCCCCTCCTCCCTCCACTCATTGCGTCATTACCCACACCTGCACAGTTACCAACTCCACAACATTTAGTGGGGTACTTTGAGGCCGAGTGGAAGTGGTGTGGTGGTGCTTAGTGTCTGGTAATACTGCCTCTGTGTGTGTGTGTGTGTGTGTGTGTGTGTGTGTGTGTGTGTGTGTGTGTGTGTGTGTGTGTGTGTGTGTGTGTGTCTGTCTGTCTGTCTGTTAGGGTCTTAGATGATGCGAGGGATAACAGGAAATTGGGTTAGTTTTTTTTGTTGCCTTTGTAATAGCTTAGAGTCTCTCTGTCTCTCTGTCTCTTTCTCTATATTTATCAGTGTTTCTGTCTTGTTATCTGTCCGTCTGTCTGTCTCTTTTATTCTCTTTCTGTCTTTGTTTACCTGACTGTCTCTTTTTTTTCTGTCTGTGTGTCTGTCTATCATATTTTTTCTGTCTCTTGCTTCCTGTCTTTTTGTCTGTGTCTACTTCATTCTCTGTGTGTCTGTCTCTTATCTCCAAACATAACACAGCATCGTAAACAAACACACAAGAAACAAAAACAAACATTGTACGGAGATTTTTTGGTTTTGTTTCTTTGACTCGTAACTGACGCAAAAAAAAACTGATTGTCATGGTCGTCATAACAGAGGCTTTGACCTATTGACTGAAACACCCCTCACCCCTCCCCTCTCCCCTCCCTCCCCCCTCCTACCCTCGCCTCTTCCTTCCCCTCCCTCTTCCCCAGTCTCTCTCTCCTCCCCTCCCCCTCCTACCCCTCGCCTCTTCCTTCCCTCCCTCTTCCCCTTCTCTCTCTCTCCCTTAGCAACCGTGACACCCTCAGACAAGCAGGATTGGTTGTTAGGGGGAGGAGCAGGGCTTGCGAGGGGGGCAGTAATGTTAACAAAACGAAGCTGTGTGTGTGTTTGTTTCTTGTTATTATTTATTACGTTACTGAGATGTTGATCGGGAGGAGTCAGTCGCGTTTGTAAACAAAGTGCGCGCGCAGGGTCGATCTCATTGGTCGATTACCTTGTACTGGGCGTGGCCAAACTTCAATATAATCACCCTAAAAAATCACCCATTGGTCGATTACCTTGTACTGGGCGTGGCCAAACTTCAATATAATCACCCTCAAAAATCACCCATTGGTCGATTACCTTGTACTGGGCGTGGCCAAACTTCAATATAATCACCCTCAAAAATCACCCATTGGTCGATTACCTTGTACTGGGCGTGGCCAAACTTCAATATAATCACCCTCAAAATCACCCATTGGTCGATTACCTTGTACTGGGCATTATTGAAACTTCAATATAATCACCCTCAAAAATCACTTATTGGTCGATTACCTTGTACTGGGCGTGGCCAAACTTCAATATAATCACCCTCAAAAATCACCCATTGGTCGATTACCTTGTACTGGGCGTGGCCAAACTTCAATATAATCACCCTCAAAAATCACCCATTGGTCGATTACCTTGTACTGGGCGTGGCCAAACTTCAATATAATCTTCCTGAAAATAAAAATAATAATAAATAATCAAAAATAAATAATAGAAGATAAATAAAACAAAAAGATACAGAGAATAGTTAAAAAAAATTAATTCTTCTTCCTCGACACAATTTCCTGCTTCTATTTTTTCTCACTTGCAATAAATATATAAATTATTAATGCAATATTCCCTTTTAAACCCTGTACGATACTCTCTCGTCCACAATACATTCACGTCTTTTAAAATATATATTGTTTGGTTGGGAGAAAATTATTATCTTAATAAATACAGTATTGTATCTTAGGTAAATATTGTATACCGGTGTTATTTGGTCTAACAATATAGGTTTTCCCGCAATACACTGAGAGAGAGAGAGAGAGAGAGAGAGAGAGAGAGAGAGAGACTAACTCACCTTATTCCAAAAATCACCTTAAGCAATCATACAATAAACAACACACACACACACACACACACACACACACACACACACACACACACACACACACACACACACACACACATACACATACATACATGCATACATACTTACATATACAAACATACCCCCCCCACACACACACACAAATAAGCAAATTCATACACACACACACACACACACACACAATAAAACACTCCTCCAATACATCCAAACACACACACAAAAACAAAAACGACCCCAAAATCCCACTTCCACAGCCAAGAACACAACAACAATAAGTAAAACAATGCAATTCTTACCATGTAATATTTGCTGGGACTGACTCACTCTTCTCTGGGTCACAATATCCTACCAAAACAATAGATTTTCTCCCTCTCTCTTTTTCCCTTCTGTCTGTCTATCTCTGTCTGTCTGTCTCTCTCTCTCTCTCTCTCTCTCTCTCTCTCTCTCTCTCTCTCTCTCAACTTCTTAAACCACAACTAACCACCTTTACACACACACACACACACACACACACACACACACAACCACACACACACACACACACACACACACACACACACACACACACACACACACACACACACACACACACACACACACACACACACACACACCTCCCTAATGTATTACAACACCGATAAGTTACAGCAGGTACGTCACATCCCTGTAATTAGCACTCTCCCTCAGGTGCTGTATTTTTCTATTACCTGAACTCTGGCTGAAGTGATCGTGTGTGTCCCTTGAAATGAAGTCAGAGTGCTTACCTGGGTGATGTACTTGTGTGTGTGTGTGTGTGTGTGTGTGTACAACCAATGATATTGTGTGTGTGTGTGTGTGTGTGTGTGTGTGTGTGTTGGGTAAAGAGAGGTGGACTAAGAGGTAGGGAGTGACTGAGGGCTTATACACAAAGGACTTATCTTAATTAATGACTTTTTTTAGTATGGGTTTGGTCACCTTAGTTCCCTTGTTACCTGACTTGACTGATAGATGTTGTTTTCTCTGTGTTTTTGGTGAGGGATGATTTTTGTTGTTGTTGTAAAGTCAGAGTTGTGGTTGTAATTGTTATAAAAGGAGGATTATGGTTGTAAATTAATCGTTGTTGTTTGTTTGTTGTTAATTCACTATCCCAGGTGTGTTCGTTAATGAGTTTTTTGTATGGTTAATTGTTTATCAGTATCATGCCAGGGACTCACCTCACCTGTCACCTGTATAATGAGTGTAATTAACGAGGACCATATAAGGTAAACAGCTGGCAGGTAGGAGATAATCGCCCCCCTCAGGTGTAAGCAATTATAATCACCAGGTGTATGAACTCATTAACATACTAATGAAGGTTAATAAAGGTCAGGTAATGTATGCATCAATAGAGGTACATAGATATTAATGATGAGGTGATGTCTGTCTGCCAGGTGTCTGTCATACCTGTGCTGGAATTAAAGATCTTTCGAGAAGTTACCTGTAAGGGGTTAAGGTGAGGTCTGTCACGCTTCAACATTCACAAAAGAGTGATTGAATTATTGTGTGTATTTACATTTTGTGGTTAATTATGTTATGATTATATCTTAATTACATCGTTGTATACCTGGTGGTAACAGGTGTGTCGGTGTATGGTGGAATAAATGTGTGAGTGAGTGTATGATGCTGTTTACACACACACACACCGGGGTCGAGAGGTCCCCACACCACTGAATGTTGTAACAGGAGTGCAGATACGTTCAGTGTGGCTCGTTCTCTGCTCGTTCACCGGTCGTAAACAGGTGGCTACGAGGAGCAGTGATCATCTCCCACCTGGGGGAAGGAGCCTACACGACGATCTGGGCTCCACCTCCCCCTCTCTCCCTCACCCCTCGGGGTTCCACCTCCCCCTCTCTCCATCACCCCTCGGGGCTCCACAACTATTAGTAAGTATCTCTCTCACCTCTCTTTACCTCACCTCACCTCACCTCACCTCACCTTGCCTCACCTCTCACCCCTGACCTTCCTCCCTGCGCGTGTGCCTCTCATGGAGTGTGACACAGACCCTGATCAACCCTAGCGGTGGTGTTAGGTACTACTGTCTCTCATGGGGGGGGGTATCTCTATCTCTTGATCTGTCCCTGTGTCTCTCTGTTTGGTCAGGTCTTTCTGTATGTCTGTCTCTCTCATTTTCTACCTATCTGTTGAATGAGGTCTCTCTCTCTCTCTCTCTCTCTCTAAAAGTGTATCTGTCTCCTGTAGTTCTCATCCCTGTCTCATCTCCATGTCTGCCTATCTCATTATATCCCAGTCTCTCGTCCCGCTCTTACATTCACAAGAGAGAGAGAGCGAGAGAGAGAGAGAGAGAGAGAGAGAGAGAGAGAGAGAGAGAGACGTTATCTCCTTTAAAGCTGTCAGCTACACAGTGGGCTTCAATACGTTTATTCATACTAAATCAGAAGCACTATTGCACTCAGCTGATTATGCTTCACCTATCAGTTTGAAGCCTCGAAGCCCCGACCAAGTGAAGCTGTGATCTAGTGAAAGCCTTGACCTAGTGAAGCCTTGACTTAGGGAAGCCTTGATCTGGTGAAGCCTTGACTTAGTGAAGCCTTGACTTAGGGAAGCCTTGATCTACTAAAGCCTTGATCTAGTGAAGCCTTGGTTTAGTGAAGTCTTGACTTAGTGAAGCTTTGACTCAGGGAAGCCTTGATCTAGTGAAGCCTCGACCAAGCGAAGCCTCGACACCAATGAAAACCGTGATTTATAACATGTTTGCCCCAGCTCATTAAATTCGTACCTCCAACCCGTTATATACGTACTCTTGACCCCGTGTTATATATACCCTCAGTCAGTAATATACGTACCCCCCAATCCTTAAGATATTTACCCTAACCGTGAGATATGTACTCCCCTCGTGACATATGTATCACATGACAAATACTTTAGTGTATTATATCTACCCCCCCCCCTTCCTGACAAACTTGATTCGTGACAATTGTACCCCCCAGGTCATCAAGTTTCTACCCCTTGTCTGTGACATGTGTACCTCGACACATAACATATGTACCCTTCAGCCTGTGACATGTGTACCTAGACTCATAACATATGTACCCCTCGACCTGTAACATATTTACCCCCCAGGCATGAATACATACTGTACCCCCCTTGTCATAAAATTCATACCCCCCTCTTGTTATATTTCTACCCCCAAGCATAACATACATACCCCTCACTGTAAAATATATACTCCCTTCCGTGATGATATATATATATATATATATATATATATATATATATATATATATATATATATATATATATATATATATGATCTATAACTACCTAACACGTTCACACACACGTAAGATAATGACACCACACAAGCAATCTAA
This sequence comes from Homarus americanus, assembly GCF_018991925.1. Lineage (NCBI taxonomy): Eukaryota > Metazoa > Arthropoda > Malacostraca > Decapoda > Nephropidae > Homarus > Homarus americanus. The sequence continues at coordinate 484,365 of NW_024735145.1, forward strand.
AATCTCTCTCTCTCTCTCTCTCTCTCTCTCTCTCTCTCTCTCTCTCTCTCTCTCTCTCTCTCTCTCTCTCTCTCTCTCTCTCTCTCTCTCTCTCTCTCTCTCTCTCTCTCTCTCTCTCTCTCCTACCCCCAGAATGTATCATATTTATCTAGTGTTGATCATATTTACTCCCAACTTGTTCCCGCTCCTACACCAGTTGTCGGAAATTTATGATTCAACCTCGGAGACTAACCAGTTTGAACAACTTTTATGTCGTGTGTGTGCGTGTGTGTGTGTGTGTGTGTGTGTGTGTGTGTGTGTGTTGTTACGACCGTGTCGTATTTTTCTATTATTTTTTATAACATGCTCCCATGTTGTTCCATATTATTCCTGTAATGATGTGTTATATTTACTATTATATAATCTAGTCACCTTACTCTGTGCTGTTAAGGTTTTAACTGTTATTATTTGTTCAAGCCCATCTTATTTCTTCATTTAGTATTGTAACAAGCATTCTGTGTTGCTCGAACGACCATCTGCATCGTTAAACGACCCATGTTTCACCGGCGGGTTTTTGGCGGGAGTCGACCCTATATATAGTACCCCATCAGCAGACAGAGGGCAGTCCAGTCCTCCTCGTCATTCAGTTCACGTACT